>NC_141823.1:3918756-4123756 GCF_982586985.1 Callionymus lyra
GGTATGTGTATTTCTTTCTAAGTGTGTGACTGTGTGTGTATAGGTGTGTGTACTTCTTTGTAAGTGTGTGAGTGTGTGTGTATAGGTGTGTGCACTTCTTTGTAACTGTTTGAGTGTGTGTGTATAGGTGTGTGTACTTCTTTCTAAGTATGTGAGTGTGTATAGGTGTGTGTACTTCTTTCCAAGTGTGTGAGTGTGTGTATAGGTGTGTGTACTTCTTTGTAAGCCTGTGAGTGTGTGTTGGATCAAGTGTGTGAGTGTGTGTTGGATCAAGTGTGTGAGTGTGTGTTGGATCAAGTGTGTAAGTGTGTGTTTGATCAAGTGTGTGAGTGTGTGTTGGATCAAGTGTGTGAGTGTGTGTTGGATCAAGTGTGTGAGTGTGTGTTGGATCAAGTGTGTGAGTGTGTGTTGGATCAAGTGTGTGAGTGTATGTTGGATCAAGTGTGTGAGTGTGTGTTGGATCAAGTGTGTGAGTGTGTGTTGGATCAAGTGTGTGAGTGTGTGTTGGATCAAGTGTGTGAGTGTGTGTTGGATCAAGTGTGTGAGTGTGTGTTGGATCAAGTGTGTGAGTGTGTGTTGGATCAAGTGTGTGAGTGTGTGTTGGATCAAGTGTGTGAGTGTGTGTTGGATCAAGTGTGTGAGTGTGTGTTGGATCAAGTGTGTAAGTGTGTGTTGGATCAAGTGTGTGAGTGTGTGTTGGATCAAGTGTGTGAGTGTGTGTTGGATCAAGTGTGTGACAGTCAGAGGGATGACTTGAGTGACGGGTGAGTCACGGGGGAGGAAACAGCAAATGGTACTGCTGGTCACATGATGACATCACTGAAGTCACATGACATAATATCAACTGAAGAGTCTTCTGATTGGACGTGTCATCATGACTGGTTAACGTGAGTTAGTTCCTGGTCCAGAGTTAGTTTCAGGATATCTTTACTGTTTGAGAACTGGTCGAGCCGTCGTCGAGGGAAGAACAATAAAGCTTTGGAAGATTCTTTGATCTCGTAGAACCGACTCATGCTTAATATGTTCTATGTTTGTGGATTTATATTCATGTTATTTCAGGAAGATGTTGCTTTAATGAAGCTTTAAAACTTCTCTAGAAAAGAAGGTCCATCTTCCGGGGGGTCTAAAGTTAGTGGGAAGTCAAAATGGTGGATTTAAGATTCGGACTACCATAATTAGAATAACACTTGTTTCGAACTTTATTTAAATAGCAAATATATGAAATATGAGTCTTTTATTTCAAACCTTAGTTATTAAATACACACCGTTTGACTCGGTTTGAGTAAAAGAGTCGAAGATTTCAACAGCAGTGTTGTGTTGACAGAACCTGATGGACTTGATGTTGTGTTGACAGAACCTGATGGACTTGATGTTGTGTTGAGGCAACAAATCATTGTGTTGTTTTATTTATCTTTTAAGAAATCTAACATTCAATCATTTTTTTCAATCATACATAATAATAGATAATTAATAGATAATAATAGATAAATAATAGATAAATAATAGATAAATAATAGATAAATAATAGATAAATAATAGATAATAATGTAAAATAATAGATAATGGATAGATAATATATAAATAATAGATAAATAATAGATAATAATGGAAAATAATAGATAGTAATAGTTGATTATTGATAAATAATAGATAATTAATAGATAATAATAGATAGATAATCATGGAAAATAATAGATAAATAATATATAATAATAGATAATGATAGATAGATAATGGATGGATAACAGATAAATAATAGATAATAATGGAAAATAATAGATAGATAATAGATAATAATGGATAATAATGGAAAATTATAGATAGATAATTGATGGATAATAGATAAATAATAGATAATAATAAATAGTAATAGTTCATAATAGATAAATAATAGATAATTAATAGATAATAATAGATAATGATAGATAATAAACAATAGAAATAAATACAAAATACAAATCTCAAGGACGCTCACACAGATCTATTTTATATGATTTATGTTATGAAATATGTGGTATTGCTAACAATGAAGTATTTCCTGCTTCTCTTTGACCTTGAATAAAAAAAAACCATCAAGAAACTACAGTGTTACTTGATTGACAGGTCAACAACAACACACATGATGCTTCAATATATGAACATACATGTAGTTTCATCTGTCGCTCCACAGCGATCACATGATCTCTGACACTTGAGTGACAGATGAGAGATCCACGGTCGACCTGCTCCTTCAAGAGTGTTGTGGATCCTGATGACTCCACAGTGTCGGTCGATATTTCACTTCTTCACGTCCGTCGATCACCTCCTCCTCGCTCCCACTGGTCAGAAGAGGAAGTCAGATCAACCACTTCCTGTTCGACCTCAAACGCTGACTCATCGCTTCTGACCTCGACGAACGTAAATAAGACCAGAGACACGAGCGAATCACGAGAGAACGTTATGTACGTTAGTGACAGATGAGAGTCAGTGCAGCTGCAGAAATACTTTGGTTTGTATTTTGTAAATATAAACTAAATAAACAAACATACACACATAATACTTTATATTATTTATATGTTGTATTTATTATTTTATGATACGTTTTTTTAACATTTATGATTTTCTTGCTTTTTGATTCATGAAATAAAAGAATATTTAGTGGCTGTTGTTTGTGAGTCTGTGTTGTGTGTGTGTTGTGTACATGTGTGTCACAATGTGTCCTGTGGTTATATAAATGTGTTTTTATTGTTGTAAACTATAGTATATTTTATATTGGATACTGACACTACAACAACATTCTGTGTTGTGTTTGCAACACACAAAACTAACAAACAAACACACACATACAATACAAGTAATTTTATTGCGATATACTGTGTATATTTACACACAAATATACAATATAAGTTTTTGATTGTGATATACTGTTTAAATGTACACACAAACACACACATACAATGCAAGTTTTTTGATTGTGATATACTGTGTATATGTACACACAAACACACACATACAATACACGTTTTTTGATTGTGATATACTGTGTATATGTACACACAAACACACACATACAATACAAGTTTTTTGATTGTGATATACTGTGTATATGTACACACAAACACACACATACAATACAAGTTTTTGATTGTGATATACTGTGTATATGTACACACAAACACACACATACAATACAAGTTTTTGATTGTGATATACTGTTTAAATGTACACACAAACACACACATACAATGCAAGTTTTTTGATTGTGATATACTGTGTATATGTACACACAAACACACACATACAATGCAAGTTTTTTGATTGTGATATACTGTGTATATGTACACACAAACACACACATACAATACAAGTTTTTTGATTGTGATATACTGTGTATATGTACACACAAACACACACATACAGTGCAAGTTTTTTGATTGTGATATACTGTGTATATGTACACACAAACACACACATACAATACAAGTTTTTTGATTGTGATATACTGTGTATATGTACACACAAACACACACATACAATACACGTTTTTGATTGTGATATAATGTGTATATGTACACACAAACACACACATACAATACAAGTTTTTGATTGTGATATACTGTGTATATGTACACACAAACACACATACAATACAAGTTTTTGATTGTGATATACTGTTTAAATGTACACACAAACACACACATACAATGCAAGTTTTTTGATTGTGATATACTGTGTATATGTACACACAAACACACACATACAATACAAGTTTTTTGATTGTGATATACTGTGTATATGTACACACAAACACACACATACAGTGCACGTTTTTTGATTGTGATATACTGTGTATATGTACACACAAACACACACATACAATACAAGTTTTTTGATTGTGATATACTGTGTATATGTACACACAAACACACACATACGATACACGTTTTTGATTGTGATATAATGTGTATATGTACACACAAACACACACATACAATACACGTTTTTTGATTGTGATATACTGTGTATATGTACACACAAACACACACATACAATACAAGTTTTTTGATTGTGATATACTGTGTATATGTACACACAAACACAAACACACACATACAATACAAGTTTTTTGATTGTGATATACTGTGTATATGTACACACAAACACACACATACAATACAAGTTTTTTGATTGTGATATACTGTGTAGATGTACACACAAACACACATATACAATACAAGTTTTTTGATTGTGATATACTGTGTATATGTACACACAAACACAAACACACACATACAATACAAGTTTTTTGATTGTGATATACTGTGTATATGTACACACAAACACACACATACAATACACGTTTTTTGATTGTGATATACTGTGTATATGTACACACAAACACACACATACAATACAAGTTTTTGATTGTGATATACTGTGTATATGTACACACAAACACACATACAATACAAGTTTTTTGATTGTGATATACTGTGTATATGTACACACAAACACACACATACAATACAAGTTTTTTGATTGTGATATACTGTGTATATGTACACACAAACACACACATACAATACAAGTTTTTTGATTGTGATATACTGTGTATATGTACACACAAACACACACATACAATACAAGTTTTTTGATTGTGATATACTGTGTAGATGTACACACAAACACACACATACAATACAAGTTTTTGATTGTGATATACTGTGTATATGTACACACAAACACACACATACAATACAAGTTTTTTGATTGTGATATACTGTGTATATGTACACACAAACACACACATACAATACAAGTTTTTTGATTGTGATATAATGTGTAGATGTACACACAAACACACACATACAATACAAGTTTTTTGATTGTGATATACTGTGTATATGTACACACAAACACACACATACAATACAAGTTTTTGATTGTGATATACTGTGTATATGTACACACAAACACACACATACAATACAAGTTTTTGATTGTGATATACTGTGTATATGTACACACAAACACACACATACAATACAAGTTTTTGATTGTGATATACTGTGTAGATGTACAGACAAACACACACACAAAAGAGTCGCACAAACTGAAGATTGTTGTAAAAGTTCACAGTGTTTCAGTTGATGTTAAAGGTCAGTCATTCTTCGACAGATTAGCTCACATTTTCTCAACACACTCACACACACTCACACACTCGTACGCCGGCTCACACACACTTAACACCCTCAGAACACACGCACACGCTCAGACTCCAGATTACACCCGGATTACTCCGGATTATTGAACCTTTGCCATTGTAATCAGCTGCAGAGGTGAGAAGTGAACATGTGACCGTCCACAGACGCACAACTGTTCCACTCACACACCTGACGCGGCCACGACACGCAGCAACGTCACGACCCCGCGGGCGACCCCGGGGTCAGTCAGGGGACAACGAGGGGTCAAGTGCCGGCCGTGTGTATTACCATGTATTAATGTGTATTACTGCGTAAAAGCTGCTTGTACTGGAGGAACATGAGCCGATCAACATGTGTGAAGAGAGTCATGAAGGAGTGATGAGGACTGAGCTGCACACACACACACACACATACACACACACACACACACACACACATACATACACATACATACACGCACACACACACACACACACACATACATACACATACACACGCACATACATACACACACACACACACGCACATACATACACACACACACACACACACACACACACACACACACATACATACACATAAACACGGACATACATACACACACACGCACATACATACATACACACACACACACACACACATACATACATACACATACATACACGCACACACACACGCACACACACACATACATACACACACACACGCACATACATACACACACACACACATACATACACATACATACACGCAAGTGCACAAACACACACAGAAAGACAGGCACAGTCACAGAAAGACAATTCAATTCAATATTATTTAAAGTAACAAAGTAAAAAAAGTAAAACTCGAGACACAGTTTAAGATTGTGTTGATCAAAAGAAAACAAAGAATCAACGATGAGTGAAGGCAGAAACCTAGATAGAACCAGACTTAGTGTTGACGGCCTCTTGTATCAATAATAGTCGAACGATGTATTTGTGAGTCCATGTGTGTTGTGTACATGTGAGTTGTGGGTATATAAATGTGTTTTATGTGTGTGTACGTTGAATAGACACAACTTGTGTTTACAGCGAGAATCCACGAGTGTGTGTGTGTGTGTGTGAGTGTGTGAGTAGGTGAAACATGATACATTTCTCTGTGTGTAGATTAATGTGTGTGTGTGTTGTTGATGTGTGAGTGTGCGTGTGTTGATGTGTGTGTGTGCGTGTGTTGATGTGTGTGTGTGTGTGTGTGTTTCCTCCTCCTGGCACGTAGTTTCTTCTTCTTCTTCGTGTCAGGTTGTTGCATCATCACCAGGTTCTCCCTTCACTTGGTCTCCATGACAACAGTCCGAGGGAAGAGGAAGTTAAAGAAAAGTTCAAGTCGGATTCGAGCTATCACGTGACAGGTGTCACATGACAGGTGTCACATGACACCGTCGCTCCAAGCATCATCAGCGTCTGGTTCTCTGCTGCAGCTGATACTGGCAGAGAAACTTCTGCAGTCACTTAGGAACACAAGGAGTTACACTTTTTTAGTGATAAGAGGAGCAACACACACAGATACAGATGCAAACACACACACACACACATGCAAGCACACACACCCTCACACATGCAAGCACACACACTCACATAGACACACACCCCTCACTCACACAGTCTAACACTAAACTGCGCACACTTCCACTTAAACAGGCATGCACACATAAACTATTACACAAACAGACTCACTAAAAAAACAGAAACACACTTCACTTCACCACACACACACAAGCACGCGCACACACACTCTAATGACGTACACGAAGTTAAACACATACAACTTCTGTCAAACAACAGCAACTCTTTCTAATTTACACAAAACCAGAAACTGCAGATCGTCAAACGCGTGAACACACACACACACACACACACACACACACACATTTACACGCGGGTAAACCTCCGCGTAGTAAACTAGTGGTTATGATGACACAGTGACATCTGCCGGTACATAACCAGTACTGCAACGTGACCCCACTTTTGGAGGGCAGGAGAGAGTAGATAAAGAATCAAAAACATGAGAAAACTATCCAGACAGACACACAAGATGCATCGATGTAAAACAACAAGATCATTTATTTATTTATTTCGTACGTTTATTTTTTCGTTTTTTTAAGGGTTCTGGGTGTTCCCGTGTGAACCATGAACCGCCGCGCCAGCAGGGGGCAGCAGTGTTCACCGCAGACCGGAAACCCATTCAGTGACGGTCTGCCAATATGGCGGCAGACAAGAAACCTTCACCGTTCGTGAGTTTCGGGACTCCGCTGGAGCCCCTGGAAGAAGGTGCTGCCCTCGGTTCACTCACTAGACGTTGCCATTAATGTCCACGGTTATATTTTAGCTTCAGTTAAGAGAGTGATGCCGGGTTTCTGCAGGTTAACACGGGTTGGAGTCATGCTAAGCTAACTGTCGGCTAAAAACATTGGAGTTCACAAATCACACGTTTATGTTTAAACCGCAGTTTTATGAGAAATTGTACGTGGACGTTTTGTTACGGCGACTGTAGAGCACTTCAATATCATGAAATGGGAAATGTCTGAACGTATTTGGGTTAGATAGATGAATAAACTCTAATATTAGACATGTGTGTAAATTCTAATATTGATTGATTTATGTGTACGTGTTATCCAACAGGTCTTGTAAAGAAGATTCCAGTGATATAAGTATCATTTTCCTGTGATAAATATTAGTTATGGATTATCAAAACCGGTGAATGAACTAATTTGACTTCAACATACCAAGTCAATTAATATGGTTCAATATTTTAGATGTAACCTTTTTGTGAAACCCAACTTTCAATATGTCATAACTTGCTTCGTATATACTAATTGGGAAGCTTGGCAAACAAAGAGAAAGTGTAATAATGATATTAAGCATTTTTCAATCAGTAATTTACGTTAAATTAGGACATTTGGTTCCCTAATATGCATAGAAAAAGAAATAGAATAGCCCAAACATTCCACATGTTATTAGATATATAGTAATGGAAACTTAAAGCACATTTAAAAATGTATTTTCATTGATTAAATCATGAAAATTGGCGACTGAAGTGATGGAAAATCTAACTAAACATGGTCGGTCGGACTCGACCACACGATCAGCGGGTCTAAAAGAACGTTGTATGCCATCTATATTTTATTCACTTATTAACAAGTTGGAAGTCCTGTTAAGGCCCCAGATTTGAAATCTGTTTGTGACACTATTTCCTATTGATGTACAGTTTTCTGATAAAGCACTCCAAAAATAAGGTCAGTTCATTGGCTCAGTGCACAGCATATTCAACCACAATTTCTCCTGTCTATGCACTCAGATTATTTACCTGAATAAATTAATCAAAATTCTCAACATATCTAAAAAAAATTAATTTCACTACTTCATCATTTTTTTATGTTTCTCACCCAAATATTTGAATTCTACTTTTTAACAAACTTCACCTACAAGTTGGAGTGGACAAGAGCAAAGTGCAGGCTGAGGGCCACACTTTTATTTTGTATTTATTTTCGTATTAACTCAAAACACAACTTTCTTGCTTCTCCAAATCATTTGAGTAAATATTGAGATCATATTCAGATAAACAAGTCATTTTAAGTTCTTTTTTTGTGAATACTTTATAAATATTTTATTAATGTTTTGATGTTGACCTTTTTTTCTTCTTATCATCTTTATTTTCTTAGTGTTTTTCAATCATATTTTGTCTCTCTGCTGTCTTTTGGCTTGGCGGCCCCTCACAACAGTTACAGTTATAATTTGGCCCCTGGGAAAATGTAATTACTGATTCCTTAGTTAGATTGTTAATGTCACTAGAAATATAGCCAAGTTAAGGTTAAAGATCACTAGTATGAAAAACAAAAATGATAAACTATAATTCAAAAATAGTCTTTCTTGAACAAACAGTTAAATTATGGAATATAAATTAAATGAGATCAAAAATAATCTTTAAAATGTTTCCTTCTGTACCGGATTCTGCATTCTTGTTTTGCTAAGACCTAATAATTCCTTGAAACATCTAGATGAGGCATTGAAGAAGCCCATTCCCCTCCACGAGCAGACCGTAAGAGATGAGAAGGGTCGGTACCAGAGGTTCCACGGTGCCTTCACCGGTGGATTCTCTGCTGGATATTTCAACACTGTGGGCTCCAAAGAAGGTTAGTCGGCTTCTGTTTGAAGAGTCCAGCGGCTCCTTGTGGATGATTAAAGCTTCACTGATGTCACTCTTCAGGATGGAGCCCAGCGACCTTCAAGTCGTCGCGGCAGCAGAAGGCAGAGAAACAGGAGGCTGCGCCCGAGGACTTCATGGACGAGGAGGTGAGCGAGAAACCGACCCGGTGTTTTTGAAAATTGTGACACGAGTCTCTGTGATCTCAGGACTTCGGGGAACATGGCATCGCTCCCCGAGAAATTACAACCCAGCAGGAGTTCCGGTCCAACCGGGCCGACCCAGTCCAGGAACGCGCGAAAGCCATCAACGCTCAAGCAGGACTCATCCCAGGAGACACGATGCTGGGGGATCTGATCGCGCCCGCCAGGTAGAGAGAGCCCACACTTTAGAGCCACTTACAGGAGACTGAGCAAGTGTGCCTCAGGTCGTCTGTGGGGGTGGAGCTTCTGCGGCGGATGGGCTGGAGGGAAGGACAAGGCGTCGGACCTCGAGTCAAGAAGAGACCTCGCCGGAAACAGACTGGTACGTCCCGCTTCAACGGCACCATCAGCGCTTTGGGAAATTATAAACGTCTTTGGGTTCACGCAGATAACAGAGTCTACGGATGCGCACTGCCCCCTGCTGGATCAGAGGAGTCAGAGGTTAGTTCAGCAGCAACATTATCACATGAGGATGTTACATGTTTACCTTTAGTTTTCCTTAAATACTTCTACAGCAGCTTCTAAAAAATTAGTTAAACATTCCATCTGCGACTGGGTGGTTTTAAAAAACACAAAGCTTTGACAACTCAGCTTAGAGCATGAGAGAGAGATACAGATGACCGTATGAAGGAAACATAAAAAATTGTAGCGTTAATAAGTGATGTTTCAGGAATTGGAACAGACTTGTAAATACACACCAGCAATTAAAACATTTAGTTCTGTTCTGTTCAGTACGTTTAAAGAGCATCTCAAGGTATTCTCATGGAGTTTGTAACATTTAGAGTAGTTTTGACTTTAGTGTTGAAATTCAACAAAAGAAAAACTTTGCTGGAGATAGAAGATCATTTTATATTAAATATATATGCAGTTCCAATATCATGTTATGTACATTCACTGCTACAGTCTCTTCACTGCTGGCAGCAAACAATACACACGTATGAAATATTACATTTAGAAAGAAAACCAGACAAGTAACATTGTTAAATTAAATTAGGATTAGATGTAAATGACAAACCAAATATATAATTTAATTTATAATACAATATAATGCTGCTTTTTAAGCATCACTTTATTTAAGTCAATGTTTACAGAGAAGTTGAACATTTTACCCCTAAAATATTTATTTTCTGCGCAATTATTATTATTTTTTAATAATTAGCTTTTTTGTCTATAATATGATAATTATTTTGTAAGTCTGGATCAGATCACTGATGGAAGGTCTGACCATGAATAGATCTGAAAGTAAGAACCAGAATTTTAAAATGATCCTGAAAGAAACTGGCAGCCAGTGAAGAGTTTGAAGGAGAAATGTGAGTTCTTCTACTAGAGCGGCTCAGAATTCTGGCTGCAGAGTTTTGTATGAACTGCAGGCGAGACGATCCTTCTTGTTTAGACACGAAATAAACTGTTACAATAGTTTAAACAAGGAGACACATTAGCTCTTTCAGTATTGTCTGGTTGCATTATCCTACCAACAATTCTTTAATGAATTTATAAGACAATGGTTTTTAAAATATTGAAATATTTTTTTTATTTTTAATAAATGTAATTTGAATATTTAACTGCATTATGTTTTTAATATCTTGTAAAAGAAAATCTTTTAATTCAGTTATTAAATTCTTCTAAATTTTTTTCATTGAATTATTTCATTTGATTTTTCACTACAAATAATTAAAACTTTTCAATGTGTAAGTTATTTGATTCAATTATTATTTTTAAAAAAATCTTTAAAAAAGCAAATTTCACTGAAGGAAAATGAAAGTTCTTCCTCACTTGTCTTTAAAAACATGGAGGAATTCAGCTGAAAAATCTTTTTCACAAAACTCTTCTCACCGCAGGAGGAGGACGACGAATTTGCCCCAGAAAATGTGACCTTTGCCCCCAAAGACGTCACCCCCGTTGACTTCAACCCGCGGATCGGACTACAAGGTCTGGGCTACTGCGGACTTGATCCCGGACGGGCTCTCGGGAACAGCGGGCCCCTCGAACACGTCAACCTGTTCAGCACTCAATCCGAGTCCAGGAGTCGTCTGTTCGGCGACGCCAGCAGGGGGCAGCAGAGGAGAGGGGGCGTGGCGGGACAGGTGAGGCCGGCGCCGCTGACATGTAGTGCTTCGGCTCATCTCTGCTGCCTCCGCAGGCGTTTGGTGTCGGTGCGCTGGAGGACGAGGATGAAGACGTTTACTCTCGAGACTGCATATCCAGGTACGACACGGAGCTGAAGGACGAGGAGCCCGGAGACAATCTGTACGGCTGGACGGCACCGGAGGAGTACAAGAAGAAGACGACGCCTGCCAGTGAGTTCAGTAACCATTCTGTGAGGATGTAGAAGCACAACCTCAAGTATTTCTAGTAATCTCTTACATTTTAAAATGTGATTAATAAGAAACGTTCTACCTTGTGATAAGAAAGCGCACCGTCAATAAGGACATTTCAAGTTTTAACATTATTTCTAAACCGATCTTTCTATGTATTTATTTTTTTTTGTTTGAATCCATCCGAGCCACAATTTTACTAATTTACTTTTGAAATGTTCTCAGTCAAGAGCCGGGACGCATCATATCTGGGTCGGATCCTCGAGGGCTTCACTCTGTCTCAGAACCAACTGGAGCAGAAGCAGGTGAGCGTATAAGGATATATGTGTAGTATTGTGGAGTACTTGACTCTGGTGTTGTGATAGTGTAGTAACAAGTATATATGTGTAGTATTGTCCAGTACTTGACTCTGGTGTTGTGATAGTGTAGTAACAAGTATATATGTGTAGTATTGTCCAGTACTTGACTCTGGTGTTGTGATAGTGTAGTAACAAGTATATATGTGTAGTATTGTGGAGTACTTGACTCTGGTGTTGTGATAGTGTAGTAACAAGTATATATGTGTAGTATTGTCCAGTACTTGACTCTGGTGTTGTGATAGTGTAGTAACAAGTATATATGTGTAGTATTGTCCAGTACTTGACTCTGGTGTTGTGATAGTGTAGTAACAAGTATATATGTGTAGTATTGTGGAGTACTTGACTCTGGTGTTGTGATAGTGTAGTAACAAGTATATATGTGTAGTATTGTCCAGTACTTGACTCTGGTGTTGTGATAGTGTAGTAACAAGTATATATGTGTAGTATTGTCCAGTACTTGACTCTGGTGTTGTGATAGTGTAGTAACAAGTATATATGTGTAGTATTGTCCAGTACTTGACTCTGGTGTTGTGATAGTGTAGTAACAAGTATATATGTGTAGTATTGTGGAGTACTTGACTCTGGTGTTGTGATAGTGTAGTAACAAGTATATATGTGTAGTATTGTCCAGTACTTGACTCTGGTGTTGTGATAGTGTAGTAACAAGTATATATGTGTAGTATTGTCCAGTACTTGACTCTGGTGTTGTGATAGTGTAGTAACAAGTATATATGTGTAGTATTGTGGAGTACTTGACTCTGGTGTTGTGATAGTGTAGTAACAAGTATATATGTGTAGTATTGTCCAGTACTTGACTCTGGTGTTGTGATAGTGTAGTAACAAGTATATATGTGTAGTATTGTCCAGTACTTGACTCTGGTGTTGTGATAGTGTAGTAACAAGTATATATGTGTATTATTGTCCAGTACTTGACTCTGGTGTTGTGATAGTGTAGTAACAAGTATATATGTGTAGTATTGTCCAGTACTTGACTCTGGTGTTGTGATAGTCTAGTAACAAGTATATATGTGTAGTATTGTCCAGTACTTGACTCTGGTGTTGTGATAGTGTAGTAACAAGTATATATGTGTAGTATTGTCCAGTACTTGACTCTGGTGTTGTGATAGTGTAGTAACAAGTATATATGTGTATTATTGTCCAGTACTTGACTCTGGTGTTGTGATAGTGTAGTAACAAGTATATATGTGTAGTATTGTCCAGTACTTGACTCTGGTGTTGTGATAGTGTAATAACAAGTATATATGTGTAGTATTGTCCAGTACTTGACTCTGGTGTTGTGATAGTGTAGTAACAAGTATATATGTGTAGTATTGTCCAGTACTTGACTCTGGTGTTGTGATAGTGTAGTAACAAGTATATATGTGTAGTATTGTCCAGTACTTGAATCTGGTGTTGTGATAGTGTAGTAACAAGGATATATGTGTAGTATTGTCGAGTACTTGACTCTGGTGTTGTGATAGTGTAGTAACAAGTATATATGTGTAGTATTGTCCAGTACTTGACTATGGTGTTGTGATAGTGTAGTAACAAGGATATATTTGTAGTATTGTCGAGTACTTGACTCTGGTGTTGTGATAGTGTAGTAACAAGGATATATGTGTAGTATTGTCCAGTACTTGACTCTGGTGTTGTGATAGTGTAGTAACAAGAATATACAGTATATGTAGTATTGTCCAGTACTTGACTCTGGTGTTGTGATAGTGTAGTAACGAGTATATATCTGTAGTATTGTCCAGTACTTGACTCTGGTGTTGTGATAGTGTAGTAACAAGTATATATGTGTAGTATTGTCCAGTACTTGACTCTGGTGTTGTAGTATTTACAGACCACATGACTCTTGATGAAGTCGTAATTACTTTTGTTTGTTTTCAATCCAAAATATGTCCAAAGCTGTAAAAGCTTCTGGAGTCACTGTATCCTCTCGTCCTCAGTCAGTCATCCCCAGGATTTAATTGTTCCTTTAGATGTGGAACGACTGCTGCCATCTAGTGGCTGAAAGTTCAATTTCAACATTAAAATGAATGTTAATTCTTAATAGTAAAATCGAATACTTTTATTTTATACATTTTATTATTTATAAAAAATTAAATAACTGCGACTAGGAACAAAAATGAGATTTGTAAGCACTGTTGAATTTATACACGTTATTTTTTAAGGCACCATCTTGCGATACTCAAGTGTATCGATGTTTCCCTTACAATGATTTCTCCAACTCGTGTTTCCATACTCTTGGTCTCACTCCCTCTCAGTGAACTCAATCAACACGATTGTCGAGCGTGGTTTGAAATAATCCTGACGTTCTCTCCACCCGAAGATCTTTCCTCCGCCCGAGCTGCCCAAAGATTACCGGCCGCTCCACCGGCGACCCGGCGTCCACGTGTCCCACCTCTTCGGCGTCAGCCCGGCCCTGGCCGAGGCCATGAGGGTCTCCAAGGGCCACATGGCCCCGGAAGAGCCGGAGCAGCCGGCCGGGCGCCATCAGCTGGACTCGGATCAGAGGAGGGGTCTGCTGGGAGAGGACGGCCTGAAAGGTACGTCGCTCGTCAGCGCCCCCCGGTGGATCCATTGATGACACGTCAGTGTTAACTCCGGTGTGTTTAGGTCCCACTTCCGTGATGGACCTGCTGAGACCTGAGGACAGGGAGAGACTACTGCGTCTGCGCATGGCCTCCGGTCAAGGTCCACCAGCGCCCCCTCCACCTCCGCCCCCGCCTGTCCCTCAGCCCCCACCTGTCCAACAGCCACGCCTCGTCCTCCACCCCCCGCCTCTGGCCCAGGAGTCCGGGTTCCCTCTCCCGTACGGCACCTCGGCTCAGGAGGCCGAAGCTCTCTCTGCATGGAAGGGTCGCTCCACCACACACGCCTTCAAACCGTTCGACAACAACCCGAGCAAGCAGGCGCGCTACGACCAGTACCTGGAGCGCCTCCGCCTGGGCGAGCGAGGTCAGGCTCCGCCCCCCTCACCTTCATCAGGTGTGTCCAGTGTCTCACCCTCGTCTGTCGCTCTCTCGTAGACGCCCTGAACCAGAGCCTGGACGAAGGCATGACGGAGTGGGAGCGCAGCAGAGAGAAGGAGGAGTTCGTCAGAGCCTCCATCTTGTACCGGCCGTCCTCCTCCTCCATGCTGGCCTCGCGCTTCACCAGAGCAGCTCAGGGCGACGAAGACGACACCACCGTGGAGGTGATTCCTGAAACACAGGTGAGGACGATGATGATGATGATGAAGATGAAGATGATGAAGATTATAACAAGGATGATGGTGATGATGATGTAGTCATTGAAAATGATGATGATGATGAAGAAGATGTTGATGATGAAGAGGATGATGATAATGAAGATTATAACAAGGATGATGTGATGATGATGATGAGGAAGAAGATGTTGATGATGAAGAGGATGATGATAATGAAGATTATAACAAGGATGATGTGATGATGATGATGAGGAAGAAGATGTTGATGATGAAGAGGATGATGATAATGAAGATTATAACAAGGATGATGTGATGATGATGAAGATGTTGATGAAGATGATGAGGATGTCATTGAAAATGATGATGAAGAAGAGGAAGATGATGATGAAGATGTTGATGATGGTGATGAAGATGATGTTGATGAAGATGATGATGACGAAGATGAATATGAAGATGATAATGAACATGATGATGATGTTGATGACGAAGATGATAATGATGGTGATGATGTCATTGAAAATGATGATGAAGAAGATGTTGATGATGATGAAGAAAATGTTGATGAAGATGATGAGGATGTCATTGAAAATGATGATGGTGATGAACAGATGATGATGGTGATGAAGAAGATGAAGATGATGAAGAAGATGCTGATGAAGATGATGAAGAGGAAAGTGTTGATGATGATGTCATTGAAAATGATGATGATGATGAAGATGTTGATGATGATGATGATGTCATTGAAAATGATGATGATGATGAAGATGTTGATGATGAAGATGAAGATGTTGATGATGATGATGATGTCATTGAAAATGATGATGATGATGTCATTGAAAATGATGATGATGATGAAGATGTTGACGATGATGATGATGATGATGTCATTGAAAATGATGATGTGATGATGATGAAGATGTCATTGAAAATGAAGATGAAGATGTTGATGATGATGATGTCATTGAAAATGATGATGGTGATGATGCTCAAGATGAAGGTTATGATCATTCTAAAGATGATGATGAAGATGATGAAGATAACTTCTTCAACAGGACCTGAGTGACAAGAAAGCAGCCGTCAGAATGAAGATGTTTGGACAGTTGACCAGAGAAACTTTAGAGTTTCATCCTGATAAGATTTTGTGCAGAAGATTTAACGTCCCCCATCCGTACCCTGGGTAAACACACGCACACACACGCACGCACACACACACCTCACACACTTCTGCTGCTAACCTCAGGACTTCATTTGTACCAGGTCTAATCTGGTTGGAGTCCCGAAGGTCAGGAGGGACAAGTTCTCGGTCTTCAACTTCCTGACGGTCACAGAAGATCCCTCAGGTCCCAAGAAACCCACTCCAGCGCCCGTCAAGAAGTCCAGGTGGGACATGTCGGAGCAGGACAAGAAGGACAGTCTGGTGGAGAAGGAGGAGTCGCCCGAGGTGAAGGAGGAGCCCCCCGCCTCACCCCCCGTCACCAAATACACTCCAGCAGAGGTCAGTGTGTGTGTGTGTGTGTGTGAGTCCGTGGACCACATGTGTTGACAACATGGTGTCCTGCAGGACGAGTCAGAATCAGAGAAGGATGAAGATGAGGAAGAAGAGGAGGAGGAGGTGGAAGAGGAGGTCCGACTTCCCATGGACCTGTTCAAGGCCATCTTTGATAGCTCCTCCTCTTCCTCCGAGGACAGTGAGGAGGAGGATCAGAGTCAGGAGCAGGTCCAGGACCAGACCACTGCCGACCCACAACCCTTCAACCTCTTCAGCATCACCTCCTCAGCACCAGAGCCTCCGTCCTCACAGGTCGCATCCTCTTCAGCGCCGCCTCCATCTGTCACCCCGTCCACTGCAGCTCCGCCCTCCTCACTGAACTCAGCCAACCAGCAGACCGGTTTGTACCCACAAACACACACACACACACACACACACAGAGAGAAAGACAAACCAACACACAGAAAGATACACCAAAAAAAAGAAAGCTACAGAGACAAAAGGGACACACGGAGACAGAAAGACACAAAACAAGTCAGAAAACTACACACACAACACAACAAAAAACACACTACAACAAGACAGAAAAACACAAAACATGACAGAAAGACACACAGACAGAAAAATACACAAACAAGACAGAAAAACACACAGACACACAACATGACAGAAAGACACACAGACACAAAAATACACACACAAGCCAGAAAAACACACACAACAAGACAGAAAAATACACACACAAAACAGAAAGACTCACACAACCAGACACAAAAAAACACACAACATGACAGAAAAATACACGCGCACAACAAGGCAGAAAAATACACACACAAAACAGAAAGACTCACACAACAAGACAGAAAAACAGACACAAAAAAACACAACATGACAGAAAGACACACAGACACAAAAATACACACACAAGCCAGAAAAACACACACAACAAGACATAAAAATACACAGACACAAAAGGACACAACATGACAGAAAGACAGAAAAATACACACACAAGACAGAAAAACACACACAGACAGAAAAATACACACACAAAACAGAAAGACTCACACAACAAGACAGAAAAACAGACACAAAAAAACACATATGACAGAAAGACACACAGACAGAAAAATACACGCGCACAACAAGGCAGAAAAATACACACTACAACAAGACAGAAAAATACACACTACAACAAGACAGAAAAACACACACAGACAGAAAAATACACACAACAAGACAGCGACGAACACAAACACACAGATGTGATGAATGTTGTTCTTTCTTCTAGAAGCAGCTTCTTCCTGTCAGAGACCAACACTAGACGATGAAGAGTTTGGTCCAAAGCTTCCACCTTCATTCCACGATTGTGAGTTTTTGTACACATTTGTGTGTGTATTTATGAAGTGCATCTTTTATAAGACGTGTGTAATTATTGTGTCCAGCCAAAGGAGGCGCCAGCGAGACAAACCAGTCCAGCGTCAAGAAGCACAAGAAACAGAAGAAGGAAAAGAAGGTAAAACTTGATGTCGATCCTTTGATTCCTCGAACACTAACGTCATGTTTCCTGCAGAAGAAGAAGAAGAGCAAACACAAGAAGAAGCAGAAGAAGAAGGCGAAGGAGGCGGAGTCGGAGAGCAGCGGCGAGTCGAGCCAGGACGAGGACGGGAAGTCCACAGACCTCCTGATGAAGAGGTGAGGGGGCGTGGCTTATCAGAGCGTGGCGTCGCGGTCTGATGACATCATCACTCGTGTCTTCACAGGCTGAAGGACATCAGAGAAGCAAACAGGAAGTGACGGAGCAAGAAATTATTTTCTGATGTTTTAAAAATGATTTTCAAAATAAAAGTTTCCCCAGAATGAGTTTTGTTTCTGTTCTCTGGTCACATGACCACCAGGTGAGTCTGGATTTTCCCCTCATTTTTGACTGACAGGTGAGGGACGTTTGCGGATCAACTTTGACTCGAGCGAGTGAGTTTAAAAAAAAAGTTTATTTTCACAGTAAGGCGCGACTCAGACGGCGCTCTGCAGCAAACAGTTGCAGCCGCAGCCCGCCGGACACTCGTCCCGCCGCCGGAACCAGTCCATCATGTGACTGGTGTGACCCCCGTGACCGCAGCTCAGGCAGAAGTTGGACGAGCCTCGCACGGCCACGTGACACACGGCGCACTGGAAGGTGAGTCTCTTGCACACGGCGCACTGCGTCCCGCGGGCCTGACTCCGGCAGTGGCAGCAGAACACGCCGAACTCTGCGGGCGAGAGACGGCGGGTGAGCGAGCGAATGGGAGCGCTTCGTGGCGTCGTCACGTACCGATGCCTCTGTGGGGTTCCGGGGGTCGCGACGTGAACTTCAGGACGTCGGCTCGTTTCTCGCGGAGACCCCAGCGATACAAGATCTCGCCGTAACTCTTCTTGAAGTCGTCGAACTGCAGCGTGTTGGCCGGGTCCAGCAGCCTGGGAACAGGAAGTGACATCACAGCTGTGGCTGGTGGTTTTATCAGTTCCATCGGAATATTTAACGGTTCGAAATGTCTTAGTGAAACGATTTAAGGATCTTGGTTGTATTTCATAATTAGATTTATTTTAAAGCATGATAACATTTTTAAAATCAATAAATTGTATTTTTTAAGTTTGATATTCTTGTAACAATAATTCATTTTTTCTTATTTATCGTCTTAAAATCAATATAAAAATGTTGGTATAATTATCTGACCAGACAGAACCAATAGATCACAGAGCTCCTTGAACAAACTCAGCCAATTGTGAAGCGAAGCCGATCAAGAGACTGATTGGTGATCTATTAGTAATGTCTGGTGATGCTATTATATCAACATTTTTATGTTGAATTTAAAAGACTACAAGTGAAAAATAGAATTTAGAAACATTTTTTTTAAATACTTGTTGGAAGAATATCCAACTCAAAAAATACAATTCATTAATTTAGAAAATATTACATTTTTATTATACATTAAAAAATATATAACTTTGTTGGAATTTAATTTTGTTTTTTTTTGGAACTCGAATATTAAAATGATTTTTTTTTTTATTATTAAGCTTGTTTTGTTTTTGTAATAAGAATATAAGTATAAGATAATATACTATAAGTATAATATTTTTTAAATTAAATATTAATAAAAACGTTAAACATTCCAAAATAATAATAAAAAAAATTCAACTGTTGTGAATTAAATCAAAGCAAATATAAATAATAATCTCATGTGTTTGTTTGGCTTTAGTTGTTTTATAAAAATCACTTCTGGACTAAACTAAACGACTTTCTTCTTCACCTCTTGTTCATCTCGTGCTGCTCTCGCTCTCTCTCCCGCGGGTCCACGTAACCATGGTTACCGAAGCGCCCGTCCTCCGGCGACGACTCGCTCCAGGGGCTGATGTGCTCGGCGTCTCGACCTGCGTGAAGAGGTCAGGTGAGGTCATGTGAGGTCACGTGAGGTCGCTGGCCTGCGAGGGGCGCCGCGGTTCTTACCGATGTTCCAGGGCCCGCCGGTGACGGAGTCGGACGGGCTGGACCCGGACGTCACGGAGCTGGACGTCAGGCTGGGCTGGAAACACGAGACATGATGTCACTTCCTGCCGGAGGACGGCGTGCGTCGGCGGGGGGGCTTACGTAGTGCGAGCGGGGGGCGGAGAGGTACGGGGGGTCTCCGGCGGCAGGCGGCGGCGTCCTGTAGACGCTGCACAACATGGCGAGGGTCTGGACGTCGCTCATCCTGCTGTAGTGGTCCAGCCTGGGGTCGGGACGGGGTTAAGAATGTGGAGTCATGTGACGTCGGCGGCCACTCACAGCGTCTCCAGCAGCTGACGACCAAACGGGTGTCGAGCCCACGGGGTCTCCGCGTCGGGGTCGGAGTCTGGATCCAGATCTTGGCTGGTGGCTGCAGACGCCAGAGCCCAGACCTGAACCAGGACCACGTGTCAATCAAACATGTGTGAAGGTTTTATTGCTCAATCAATCCTTAAAGGAAAGAATTTTACCAGCACTAACAAAAAAAGAAATTCAATTGAAAATATGTTTATAATAAAAGTTGACATCGAAAAAGATATTGTCAATACAATGACAACATGTTAAAGTTCACCTCATGTGAAAACTCTCCTGACTCACATGTTGTAAATGTTGAAGTCGTTCTCTTCAACATGCAGTAGTTCATTCATCATGACGTTTTAAAGTTATTACTTAATAAAGTTCTCGTCTGAAATCTCTCCAAACGAGATCACGGTTTAAATGATACATTCTGACATCACTCTGGTGCAGGTGTCCTCCTCTAGAAGATCTAAATCAGTGAAGAACCTACATGTTAATAAACAAAATAAATATTTATGTAAACATGGTGAGAGTTACTTCTGCCTTTAGGTGTTTTTCTAATGTGTACATTAAGCAGCAAACCTAAGTTTTATTATTAGTTTTTAATGTACAAAACAGGAGTTTCAGGGCTGAGTTGAAATTAAGGCGAGTCCTTGAATGCAACTCGTGTTTTTGTGACCAATCAGAGCAGAGTGGGCGTGGCTGCTTGGACGAGATTTCTTCTCAGCGCATTCAAAGTGGGCGGGGCTTAAGTTTATTTTCTAATGTAAATATCTTTATTAAATGAGAGTTTTGTTCAAAAATATACTGATGAGTATAAAAGAGTATAATCGAGGTCCTAGAACAATCTAAGACACACTTAAATCAAAACATTAGGTGTCCTTTAAATTATTATTTGAGGTCAGATTATGGATGGATGGATAGAACTTTATTGAGCTTCAATTAAAAAGAAAAAACGGTTCCAAGGGAAAGAATTATTTGTGTTCTGTTTTTTTTCCATTGAAAATATTTTTATTTGACGTGAAGTGATGAACAGTTGCTAAACTCTTTTAACTATTTTTTCATTTCATCCAAAAAAGGAAAATACCTTTAAATGTAAAAGCTTTTAAGCAACATTTCTCCGAAAAATAATGTTAAATCGGACGTTTTTGACTCTAATGTGACCAAAACACAAACAAGGTTAGGAGGTCAACAGGTTCAGAAGCTCTGAGGTTGAAGCTGGACTCACTGGTGACAAGAGAGGAGATCAAACTACTGTCCATCATGATGATGACATCATCCTCTCAACACTGTCATCAGTGAGCAGAGAAGCAGATGCAGCACGAATGCTCCTCCCATGATGCAACACTAACAGACTCAGGGACTCAGTCATTCCTCGTGTTATTAGATTTTATAATTCTGAGTTCGGGGGCAGAAGTGAAAGTATCATGACTCCTTTGTCTTTGTTATTAATATACAAGTAGACTTAGATTGTATCATCTTGTTCTTTCTTCTTTCTTTATTTCTCTTTGTTCTTGTTCTTATTTTTATTTTTATGAATAATTGCTGTATTGCTGTGGCTAATTGGAAAAAACAATTTCCCAAAAGAGACCTCCTGAGGATCAATAAAGTTCTACCTAACCAAACACATCTGATTAAAAATGGATTTTTATCATTTTTTGGAACTTTTTTCTTTAGATAAAATCTTTTTTTTATATTCGAAGTGATTTTTTTTTCTTCGCTTCATTGTAAAAATATCACATGGAATAAAAAAAAAGGGTCTAAAGCCTCATTAAGGCGCTAAGAGAAGTTGGTTACCTTGGCGACGTCCCTGCGTCCGACGGCGTGCGCCGCGGTGGCGTTCTTCTGACACGTGTCCTGGATGTCGTTGACGTTCAGGCTGAAGATCACAAACATGGGTCAGTGTGTGTGTGTGTGTGTTGTTGTGTTGTTGTTGTTGTGTGTCCTCACATGTAGTTCTCTCCCAGAACCTTGTGGACCGGCAGCAGACACGAGATCTCTTGGATGATCACCTTCCCCGCCAGCTTGATGCGACCCAAGTCGTCCCTCTTGGTCTTGAACCTTCTGGACTTCTGCACACACACACACACACACGCACACGCACACACACGAGAACCACTTGATTAAAAGTGGTGTGTAGCGTCACAGCCAGGCGGCGCCGGTGGTTCCAGCTGATGTCAGAATCGGACCTACAGGTGTGAGTTAGTCCTGGATTAAGACCCGCTTCAATTAAGACTAGTGGCAGCAGCTGTTAACACAAGCCAATCACAGACAAGCAGCTCATGATGATCGACGGTCATGTGACGAGGCGGTGGTACCGGCCAATCATGGAGGGTTTGGACCGACCAGCGGCGCGAGCTTGAGAAAGGTGGCATCTGATTGGAGGGAGAGTGAGCAGGTGTGTTCGACAGGTGAGTACGAGACGACACACGCGGCCTAGTGTGTGTGTGTGTGTGTGTGTGCGCGAGTGTGTGTGCGTCTCACCCTCTCTTTGTAGTAGAAGGACGAGATGGACACGGTGTCTTTGTCGGAGCGGGTCGGGCTGCTGCTGTAGAGACGCAGGTTCTGAGAGTCCGAACGCATCTTCATGGGCGTCAGGACTCCGCTGTGATAGGCCGAGAGCGCCGACAGAGACCTGCATAACCAGAGGTCAAGTTCACGAGTTGCTGCAAAGGATTGTGGGATATTCTCTAGCATGGTTTATTGACACCATGTTTGTTGGGAGGGAGGCGGCCATCTTGTTTAGCTTGAATGAAACTGGATTGAAATGTTTTGATGGAAACAAAAAATAATTGTTTGTGTGTGTGTGTGTGTGCGTGAGTCTAGATGTGTGTGTGTGCGCGCGTGAGTCTAGATGTGTGTGTGTGCGCGCGTGAGTCTAGATGTGTGTGTGTGTGTATGTGTGTGTTAGTCTAGATGTGTGTGTGTGTGTGTGAGTCTAGATGTGTGTGTGTGTGCACGCGCGTGAGTCTAGATATGTGTGTGTGTGTGTGTGTGTGTGTGTGTGTGAGTCTAGATGTGTGTGTGCGTGAGTCTAAATGTGTGTGTGTGTGTATGTGTGTGTTAGTCTAGATGTGTGTGTGTGTGTGTGTGTGTGTGTGTGTGTGTGTGTGTGTGTGTGTGTGTGTGTGAGTCTAGATGTGTGTGTGCGTGAGTCTAAATGTGTGTGTGTGTGCGCGCGTGAGTCTAGATGTGTGTGTGTGTGTGTGTATGTGTGTGTGAGTCTAGATGTGTGTGTGCGTGAGTCTAAATGTGTGTGTGTGTGTGTGTGTGTGAGTCTAGATGTGTGTGTGTATGTGTGTGTGTGTGTGCGCGCGTGAGTCTAGATGTGTGCGTGTGTGTGTGTGTGTGTGTGTGTGCGTGAGTCTAGATGTGTGTGTGTGTGTGTGCGCGCGCGAGTCTAGATGTGTGTGTGTGTGTGTGTGTGTGTGTGTGTGTGTGTGTGTGTGTGTGTGTGTGTGTGTGTGTGTGTGTGTGTGTGTGTGTGTGTGTGCGCGCGCGCGCGCGCGCGAGTCTAGATGTGTGTGTGTGCGTGAGTCTAGATGTGTGTGTGTGTGTGTGTGTGTGTGAGTCTAGATGTGTGTGTGCGTGTGTGTGTGCGCGCGTGAGTCTAGATGTGTGTGTGTGTGTGTATGTGTGTGTGAGTCTAGATGTGTGTGTGCGTGAGTCTAAATGTGTGTGTGTGAGTCTAGATGTGTGTGTGTGTGTGTGTGTGCGCGTGAGTCTAGATGTGTGTGTGTGTGTGTGTGTTTGTGCGCGCGCGTGAGTCTATATGTGTGTGTGTGTGTGTGTGTGTGTGTGCGCGCGTAAGTCTAGATGTGTGTGTGCGTGTGTGTGCGTGAGTCTAGATGTGTGTGTGTGTGTGTGCGTGAGTCTAGATGTGTGTGTGTGTGTGTGTGTGTGTGTGTGTGTGTGAGTCTAGATGTGTGTGTGTGTGTGCGAGTCTAGATGTGTGTGTGTGTGTGTGTGCGTGAGTCTAGATGTGTGTGTGTGTGTGTGTGTGTGCGTGCGTGAGTCTAGATGTGTGTGTGTGTGTGTGTGTGTGTGTGTGTGTGTGTGCGTGAGTCTAGATGTGTGTGTGTGTGTGCGTGAGTCTAGATGTGTGTATGTGTGTGTTGTTGGTACCTGGGCGTGGGCTCAGTGTTTGGTGCCGAGCGGTGCATGGTGATTGGTCGAGTGAAGTAAACCAGACAGCCGGCCCCGCAGAAGCGTGCGCCGGAGGTCCGGGGGAACGGGATGTTGGCGTCCTGCAGGTGAGTGGTGTCAAGTCATGTGACCCGCAGGTGAGTCGACAAGAGTCATGTGACCCACAGGTGAGTCGACAAGAGTCAAAGGTCACCTGGTAGGATCCGTACGTGTTGATGACTCGAGGAAACGCCTGCAGAGCCGGAGTCACAGGAACGAAGGCGGCCGGACCGTCTTCCTGCGTCTACACACACACACACATGTACGCAGACACACACAAACACACACATGGACGCAGACACACACAGATACACACAAATTGACGAACACACATTGACAAACACACGCACATATACAAACACACACAGAGCCACACAAACACACACGCACATATACAAACACACACAGAGCCACACAAACACACACGCACATATACAAACACACACCGAGCCACACAAACACACACGCACATATACAAACAAACCCAAACACATACACACACGCACATATACAAACACACACGCACATATACAAACACACACCGAGCCACACAAACACACACGCACATATACAAACACACCCAAACACATACACACACGCACATATACAAACACACACGCACATATACAAACACACACGCACATATACAAACACACACCGAGCCACACAAACACACACGCACATATACAAACACACACCGAGCCACACAAACACACACGCACATATACAAACACACCCAAACACATACACACACGCACATATACAAACACACACGCACATTTACAAACACACACGCACATATACAAACACACACGCACATATACAAACACACACCGAGCCACACAAACACACACGCACATATACAAACACACCCAAACACATACACACACGCACATATACAAACACACACGCACATATACAAACACACACAAACACAGACCCACACACGCACATATACAAACACACACGCACATATACAAACACATACAAACACAGACCCACACAAGCACATATACAAACACAGAGACACACACGCACATATACAAACACACAGAGACACAAACACAAGTCTTACTAACGTGTCCTGTGTAAGCAGCTGTCAATCATCTCTGACCATGTCTGACTCCAGGCAGGACACCAGTTGACGGACACACGGCTCCAGACAGTTCTGGTTCCTCTTCACCTTCTGCAGCGACGTGTCCGTCAGGATCTGCAACACATCAGCGTCAGGACGTTTCCGTGAGCGGGAAGAGACGTCAGAACCTTCTGGATCTTGGTCTTCATGTCGGAGGGGATGGTGGTGGGCGACACAAACTGGAAGGTGGGCGCGGCGTTGTTGGGGTACTGGGCCGGGAACTTGACCAGCAGGTGGACCTGATGGCTGCCGAAGTGCGCCGACACCATGCAGCTGCAGTTGACCGCGTCCATCTGAGGACTAGAGGTTCAGGAGCGGCTCGGTCCGAACGATGGTTCCACTCTTACCTCCACGTTGACGTTCCTGATCTGCAGGTTGACCAGAGAGAACTCCTGCTGCAGCGTCTGAGGGAGACCCGAGCTGACCGCCGACTCCTGGCACGCGTCCGGCTCTGTGGGTGAGGTCGGAGGGGTCAGGGGTCAGGGAGGTGAAGGGGGGGGCAGCGTTCTCACCTCTGGGGTCGCTGGCGTCGCCCCTCGTCTGTTCGTCAGCTTCATGCATCGTCAGAGATTTATCAACCTCCACGGAGAGAGACATTCCCTCGACCAGATCCTCCAGAGTGTCGCTGACACACAACTGAATACACAACTGTAGTTATGATGATGAAGATGATGATGATGAAGGTGATGAAGATGATGAAGGTGATGAAGATGATGATGATGAAGGTGATGATAATGAAGGTGATGATGAAGATGATGATGATGATGAAGATGACAGAGATGAAGGTGATGATGATGAAAAGATGATTAAGATATAAAGATGAAGGTGATGATGAAGATGAAGAAGATTAAGGTGATGAAGAAGATGAGGATGATGATGATGGTGATGGTGATGGTGATGATGAAGATGAAGATGATTAAGATTAAGATGATGATGATATAAATATGAAGATGATGAAGATGACAGAGATGAAGATGATGACAATAATGATGATGATGATGATGATGATGATGATGATGATGATATAAAGATGAAGATGATGATGATGATGATATAAAGATGAAGATGATGATGATGATGATGATGAAGATTAAGATGATGATGATGATGATATAAAGATGAAGATGATGATGATGAAGATAATGATGATGATGAAGATGAAGATGATAATAATGATGATGATGATGAGGAAGAAGATGATAAGGACAATGATGGAGATGATGATGATGATGAAGACAATGATGATGATGATGATGATGAAGATCACCTTCTGCAGCTGAGGGTCGACCCTCCAGATCCTCAGAGTCTGATCTCTGGACCACGTGACCAGCTGGAAGTCACTGGAGCCTTAAAAAACACAGTCACGTCAATCAGTGTAGGATGATTGACAGGTGTCACTCCCTCCTCACCTTCCTTCTGAGGCCTCCACTGGAACTCCAGGACGACGTCGTCGTGACCCACGAAGGCGTGGACCGGACTGTTGAGGTCCAGAGTGCTCCAGAGCAGCAGACTGTTCTCGCGCCGCAGCTGCGGCACCATGACGGTGACCAGCCCGTGAGTGAAGGGCTGAGACACACACGTCACTCAACGTCACTCAACGTCACTCCCGCTCTACGGCGCCCCCTGCAGGCTCGTGACTCACCGTGTACCGGGCCTTCCACACCGGCACCTGGCAGGACAGGATGTTCAGGTAGTTCTTCGGCTTCCTGAAGTCCCAGAACTGAGGAACACAGAAGGTCAGCGGAGGTCAGCGGAGGCGGTGCGTTCAGGGGCGCTCGGTAATCTCACCCTCACGGAGTTGTCCTGGCTGGACGTGGCCAGAACAAACTCGTTGTCCGGGTGCCAGTCCAGCCCGTGGATCTTGGACAGGTGAGCCGCCAGGTACTCCGACGCCGTGTTGGGACTCTGAACACACACACGTGTGTGTGACTACTACACACACACTACACACAGACACACAAACGTCTCACTCTTCTGTCCCAGATCCGCACGACGCCGTCATGACTGGACGCCAGGAGGTTCTGGTTCTTGCGGTTCCACTTGACCTGAGAGGCTCCGGCTGGAGAGAGAGACCCCATCAGTGACCCCCCAGACACCAGACCTCAGACACTCACCGACCGCCGACAGCGCCACCGTGGGTTTACGAGTGTCCCTGCACACAGACGTGGTCATGATGACACAACCTCACACAGACTCACACAACCTCACACAGACTCACACAACCTCACACAGACTCACACAGACTCACAGAGACTCACACACACTCACACACACTCACACAGACTCGCACAGACTCACACACACTCGCACACACACACTCACCTGGTGTCCCAGATGTAGATGTACGTGTCCACAGAACTGGTGACCAGGAACTCGGGCTCGAACCATGACCAGTCAAGGTCACTGAACACACCAGCGAGTCAATAACACTGTTGTGTGTGTTTCTTCATGTTTGTCTATGTACACATTTATGTGTGTATATGAGCATGTTTATATATATATATATAATATATATATATATATGTATGTGTGTATATACGTGTGTGTGTATACCAGGGTTTTAATATATATATATATATATATATATATATATTTACACATTTGTGTGTGTGACTATTAATGTGTGTATATATATGTGTGGGTATATATATATATAAATGTGTGTGTGTGACGTTATATACAGTATGTGTGTAGGTGTTTATACGTGTGTATGTTTGTGTATACGTGTGTGTATACATGTTAGTGTATAACCTGTGTGTATACATGTTAGTGTATACGTGTGTGTATACATGTTTGTGTATACGTGTGTGTATACATGTTAGTGTATACGTGTGTGTATATACGTGTGTGTGTATACATGTTTGTGTATACGTGTGTGTATACATGTTAGTGTATACGTGTGTGTATATACGTGTGTGTGTGCATACATGTTTGTGTGTGTGTGTGTGTTTTTATGTGTGTGTGTGTGTATACGTGTGTGTATACATGTGTGTACCTGATGACTCGAGTGTGTCCTTGCAGTGAAGCGTAAACTTCTCCAGATCCGTTCTTCCACGAGTACAGATCTACTCTCTGGTTACTCTGAAGACAAACAGGTCAGTGTGTACTTCTGTGTATGTGTGTAACATATTGTACACTGACACAGTGTGTGTGTGTGTGTGTGTGTGTGTGTGTGTGTGTGAGCGCTCACAGAAGCAGCGAACACGTGAGACTCGGACTTGTGGTGGTTCCACTGAACCGTCCCGACGTCCCACTTGCTGTGGCGTCCGATCTTGCGGGGCGGGTCCGCGGGGGCGTCCAGGTTCACCATGTAGAGGAAGCGACGCCTGAGGACACAGAGTCCTGAGGTCACCAGAGGTCACCAGAGGTCACCAGAGGTCAACACACGTCTCCAGGTCAGTGTCGAGACTTACCCGGACAACACAGCGTTGGAGCCCAGACAGTCCACCGACATGGCGGTTGCCTGGCAACAAGAGATGGTAATAGTTTGACATTTTAAATTCATAATACATATTTTTTAATACCTTTTTTGATCAATTACATTCTATTTCAATTATATTTTTATATATTAAAGGTTGATTATCTTTTAAATCATTTTTTTAATTAAAATATTTTCTCATTTATTAAGATTTTATTTATTGAAACATAAGTGTTTGCGATTATAATTCTAATAATAATACATTTAATATTTTTTCATTTGTATCTCTTTAAATTCAATATAAAATCGTTGGTTTAATTGTCTCTCCAGATAATGTTGAATTAAAAGTCTGTAGTTAAAAGGTAAAGTATTTATCAAATGTATTTTAAATGATACTATGATTTAGATGATACTATATATGAAAAGAAAATGTTTCTTAAATATTTGATTATTTTCACTATTAAAAATTACAATTCAATCAATAAATATAGAAATTATTGAATTATTTATAGAAGATAAAATAATTATTTAAAAAACCCACAATATTTCAATTAAAAAACATCAACATTTGAAATGTTAAATTCAAATATTTATGATTGTGATGACACTGACACATGTCAATCATCCAGAGCAATGAAAGGAGGTTGAAGAAGAGAGTGCAGACAGGGTGGAGCTGCACACACACACATATATACACAAACACAAGAACACAGCGACACACTTTTTAAGTGCACTTGTGTAGCTGTGTTCTACATGTTTATCTTGTACGTGTTTTTCCACGTTAAAAATAAGAAACAAAAATGTTCTTACGTTCATTTTTGAGCATTTAAAGCCCATTATTTACCAGCAAACTGCAGAAAGTTGCCTCAGAACAACTTTTACTCTCAAATAACACAATCAAAGACACTTTTTCCTCAATTAAAAGCCACAAACTTTGTGTATTTGATCGAAATGTTCATGTTTGTCAAGTTAAAGTTGTGTTACTTTGACACGAGCGGTCACGAGTTCACGAACACGGAGCTGTAGTGTTTAAACCGTGACACGCACGCGCCTCCGCACACGCACGCGTGCACCTGCAGCACGAGAGAAGGTCGCGGTCGCAGACGCACGCTGGGAGATGGAAGCTTCTCACCTGAGCGTCTCTGAACTCAACCACCACATTCTCGCTGCTCCAGCGCGCCGCCATCTTGGACCTCCACTGTCAACACACGGTCACGTGACCGCCGTGAGCCGCCGCTGCGTTCAAGACGGTCGGAAAAGTCGCGATTAAACGAAACAAAACATTTTTTATTAAGAAAATGTACTGCGTTAATATTTTGACATTTTTAGCCTTTTATTTTTTTCATTGAAGTAATCTTTATTTTAATAAATTAATAAATAAACATTAAACGTATACTATAAAAGAAACACATCTGATTATATAAAAACATTATGAATAGAGCATCGAATAAATTATATCTCACATACATTTAAATTTAGATTGTTGTTGAGCATCTTTGTGACGTCATCGAGCGGCGCACTCTCTCCCTCTGTCGTCATCTCTGCTCGACTCAGTCAACATGGCGGAGCCGCTGGTCGAGCATGTCGTCGCAGACGCAGGAGCTTTCATCAAACGAGCGTCTCTGCAGGTCAGTTCTGCCGCCGTTTCAACTGGACGGAACCGAGAACGCGGCTCTGCTTCTGGACGCGTGTTTTGGTCGGTTCTGCTCGCGGTTCTGGTGTCGTTGAGACCGAACTCTGGCATCGAGAACGTCAGGGATGTAGCGAGTGACGTCACAGCTGACCTGTCCGTCAATGTGCATCTGTTTGCCTCGTGGGTCGATGACGTCACACCACGTACTGTGAACTCACATGTTGTGTGTTTTTGTTTCCAGAATTTCGGTAAAAACATCTACACACTCAGGGATGTTGTGAACGAGATCCGAGATAAACCCACGAGGAAGAGTCTCGCGGTTCTGCCGTATGAGCTCAACTGGACGGAACCGAGCCCGGAGTATGTGCGCCTGGGTAGGAACACACACACAGAAATACACACTCGCACACACGACCTAGATATACACAAACGTCTCAGAAATACACACTTGCATCCCAGAAATACACACTTGCATCCCAGAAATACACACTGGCACACAACCTAGATATACACACACACAACCCAGAAATAAACACTCGCACACAACCCAGAAATATACATTTGCACACAACCTAGATATACACACATGTCCCAGAAATACACATACAACCTAGAATTTTATTTTTAATTAAATAATTTTCTTAGTTTATTAAGATTTTATTTATTTAAACATAATGAGTTTGCGATTATAATTCTAATGATAATAAATTCATTATTTTTTTATTTGTATCCTTTTAAATTCAATATAAAATCGTTGGTTTAATTGTGTCGCCAGATAATGTTGAATTAAAAGTCTGTAGTTAAAAGGTAAAGAATTTATAAAATGTATTTTAAATGATTGGGAGAAAAATAAAACAAACTATATCTGAAAAGAAAATGTTTCTTAAATATTTGATCATTTTCACTATTCAAAATTAACCATTTGATCATTGTGTTGAAATACTGGATCAAGTGGCACCTGTTAAATTGAACTTGAAAATTCAGAAAAAACGGTGCCCATGGACAAATGAAGATCTCCTGAGTCTGAAGAGACTTTGTCGAAAGACTGAGCGTCTCTGGAAGTCTACTAAACTTGAGGTGCACAGACTTCACCTCAGGGATCTGATGACTTCTTACGATGAGGTGGTGGAAACTGCTAGATCTGATTACATCAGAAAACTGGTAGCGACAAATAGGAAAAACCCCAAAGTTTTGTTTGACACGATTAATTCTCTCGTGTCTCCTGCTCCTCAAATCACGCCTGTCTTCTGTGAAGCTGACAGCAATGCATTGTTGAGATTTTTCATTGACAAAATTAAATTGATCAAAGAGAAAATCTCTCCCCCTTTGTTTGGAACCCCTACTGTCTCTGAGCCCCTCTCCTCCTCTTGGTCCTCCTTCACTGCTGTATCTTTGGATGATATTTCAGCACTAGTGAACAAGATGAAACCCTCCTCTTGCTCAGATGACGTCCTTCCTTGTAGGCTTTTTATCAAAGTATTTGATGTAATTGGCCCCTGGGTTACCAATATGGTGAACCTCTCCCTTTCCACAGGGGTTTTTCCCAATGCATTTAAACATGCCATTGTGGAGCCTCTGCTCAAAAAACCAGGCTTAGACCCAACTGACCTCAGTAATTTCAGGCCTATTTCTAAGCTCCCTTTCTTGTCTAAGATCTTGGAGAAGGTGGTGTCTGAGCAGCTGTTCCTGGATCAGAGCGACATCCATGAGAAGTTTCAGTCTGGCTTCCGTAAACATCACTCTACGGAGACAGCTTTATTGAAAGTGTCCAGTGACATCATGATGTCGGCTGACTCTGGTAAATTCACTGTTCTGGTTCTCTTGGATCTGTCCTCAGCCTTTGACACAGTTGATCACCAGATCCTGCTGAGAAGACTGAGGGATGAAGACTGTCTGGGTCTGTGTTAGAATGGTTCTCATCTTACCTTTCTGGGCGCAGTTTTAGTGTATCTGCCAATCAAATGAGGTCTGAATCGGCAGATCTGTTGTGTGGAGTCCCTCAAGGTTCTGTTCTGGGTCCTATATTGTTTTTGCTGTACTTGATTCCCCTCGGTAAAATCATTCAGAGATTTCCAGATGTTTCTTATCACATTTTTGCTGATGACGTCCAGCTCTACTGCTCTTTTGATCACACACAACCCAGAAATCTCACTCGCACACATCCCACAAATACACACACTCAACCCAGATTCCTGATGTTCTTAAACATATCACAACAAAAACTGCATTTAAAACCTTTTTTTATAAATGTGATATTTTAATGTTCTTTTGGTAAATTTGCTTGATTCTTTTCTTCCTGTTTCAAAATAAGAGTGTTCGTGGTTCTCTCTGATACCGTTTAAAAAATAAAAGCATCATTGTTTACATAAAGTCACACCACGGGCAGTGGATTCATTCAAACCCAGGAACCGAGGTCTCAAGTCCTCACACTGAGCTCTTCAGTCACAGAGTTCTCCAAGAAGACGGGCGACTACCCGAGTCTGTCGGCGACCGACATCAAGGTCCTGGCGCTGACGTACCAGCTGACGGTGCAGCACGAGGGCTCGCAGCACCTGAGGAAGGAGCCGGAGATGAAGGTACCGCCCACTTCCTGTCCCCCCCCCCCCCCACACTTCCTGTCCCCCCCACACTGTTGTGTGTCGCAGGTGAACGTCTGCAGCACACAGCGCCACCCGGAGACTCCCGTCAACATCGCAGGCTTCCACCTGCCCGCCAAGGTAAGAGACCTGTGATGTGGGCGGAGCTTCTCTGACGCCGCCGTGTGCAGGTGCAGGAAGTGACGTCGGAGCAGGAAGTGACGTCGGAGCAGAAGTCGAGCGACGCCGACCTTCAGCGAGAAGATTCCTTCAACAGCTTCCAGTTCTGGAGAACCCCGCTGCCCCTGATCCAGGACGAGCTCCTGGACCTGCTGGTGAGTCCGCCTCAGACCCGGTCCACGCGTCACACGCACCTCGTCGTCGTCTTCTGTCCCTCAGGAACCTTCAGACGCCTCTGAGAAGAAAGAAGCCCCTGAACCTGAACCCCAGAGCGACTCCTTCAACAGCTTCCAGTTCTGGAGGAATCCACTTCCTGTGATCGAAGACGACTTCCTGGACCTGCTGGTGAGTTCTGACCCGTTGTTGTTACTGGTCCTTGTGGAGTTTGCGCTCGAATCCAAGTGACCTTCACGGTGAAGGTCACATGATCTTCAGTGAAACGACTGAAAAACTTAAATGATTTGTTATTGTTAAGAATCACCATCTGGATCCACAAACGTCATGAAGATGTATTTCTCTCTGTGCTGGTGAACAACTCTTCCTCGCCTACTGCCCACTACTGCCCCCTGCTGTTCGATTGAGCTTCTATCGACAATATTTTAAATGCTAAAAAAGTATCTTAACACGTCAATAAAACCAATATATTGTATAAAAGTCCAAATATATTTCGATGTAGTTAAAAAATATATATTGAAAGTGTAGATCAAAGTTAACAAAAAAAATACTTTTCAGTCAAAGATATATTTATTAATAAGTTGCTTAAATGTTTTATTTAATGCTTCAATCAGGAAAGTAGTTTCAATTAAATCAAAATTAATTACATCATTTAAATACATATTTAATGTATTTTTTGTAACAAAATAAGGTTTTAATTATATTAAGAAAAAAATATTAAGAAAAAAATCTTCAATTGTTTTAAAAAACAAAATGGATTAAATAAAAATAAAAAGTTCAATGTTTTGTTTTTTCAATGATTGAATCAGAAAAGTAAAATATTTTACCAAAAAATGCTTCGATCAATAAATGTTTTTTTAAAGTGATTAAAAATACAATTTAAATCATCAAATAAAGTTAATAAAAAAATTGTTGGAATCAAAGGAAAATCTTTCAATGAGGAAGAAATGGTTTTAAATCCTTTTGATTGGAACGACTTCTTCTCCAGCAGAACGACTCGTGTTATGTTGAGAAGGACGAGAAGAATCATGAAGATGAAGATGAAGACGATGATGGCGGCGGCTGGATCACGCCCAGCAACATCGGGCAGGTGAAGGTGGATTCTGCCGACTGGAGGATCCCGGCTCAGGTCAAGGTCGGGTGTTTGACGACGGACTTCGCGATGCAGGTCAGTGACTCGCCGAGGGTCTCGATCCTCTGAGGTCCTCACGCCGGTCCTCGTGTCTCCCAGAACGTCCTGGTCCAGATCGGCCTCAACGTCCTGTCGGTGGACGGGATGTTGATCCAGCAGGCGAGGAACTACATCCTGCGATGTCACGCCTGCTTCAAGTGAGTCTTGGCCTCGACCACAGGGGGGCGCTGTTGTGTGACGTGCCGCTCGTTGCAGGACCACCAGCAACATGAACAAGCAGTTCTGCCCTCACTGCGGCAACAAGACCCTGAAGAAGGTGGCCGTGACCCTGGCCCAGGACGGCAGTCTGGAGATGCACTTCTCCAAGAACCCCAAAGTCCTGAACACACGCGGGCTCCGGGTGAGTCTCCGCTGACCCGGTTCTGCCCACGGGTTCTGACGCCGCTCTCTCGTCCGCAGCACTCCCTCCCGCTGCCACAAGGGGGCAAACACGGTAGCAACCCCCAGCTGGTGGAGGACCAGCGCTTCCCGCAGCAGAGGCTCTCCCAGAAGGCCCGGCAGAAGACCAACGTGTTCGACCCGGACTACGTCTCCGGGTCTTCGCCGTTCTCTCAGAACGACATCTACAGCCGCGCCGCCGGCCTGCACCTGCGCGACGGGCAGTGCGGCGCCGGCAGGAGGCGGGTGAACCCCAACGCCACCCGCAAGAAGTTCGTGAAGAAGAAGTAAAAGAACTATCGGGTCAGAACATTTACACGGAAAAAAATACCCCAAAAACCTTTTATTTTGTTGCAATAAAGAAATGTACCAGTTAAATATTCTATCATTCCTGAGGCTCCGCCCCTTCCTCGTCCTCAGCAGCGACCTGAGGGTCGAGATCAGGTTCCACAACTGTGGGGTCAAAGTTCAACTTGCTCAGCTCCGCGTTCAACTCGGGCGTCAAAGTGTCTTTTTTGAGGGAGAATAAAGTCCAGCGGCTCCAGAACGAGGTTCACGTCGACGACGCCCAGATGTTGATACTTGCTGAGCTGTGAGGCGGGAACACCTGAGAGTAGAGAGTATTAGTTACTCGTGTTCATCGTTGACTATCTGAACTTTGTGATTAATCACCGTTTATCACATGACTGAGTAATAAACCTTTTCTATCAGGTGCAGCTAGTAATACTACAGACCCTCAGAGTAATATTAAATACACCTGAGGAGTAATACTACGGTCCCTTGCAGAGTAATATTGAAGACACCTGAGGAGTAATACTATGGTCCCTCACAGAGTATAATTAAAGACACCTCAGGAGTAATACTACAGTCCCTAGCAGAGTAATATTAAATACACCTGAGGAGTAATACTATGGTCCCTCGCAGAGTATAATTAAAGACACCTCAGGAGTAATACTACAGTCCCTAGCAGAGTAATATTAAATACACCTGAGGAGTAATACTATGGTCCCTTGCAGAGTATAATTAAAGACACCTCAGGAGTAATACTACGGTCCCTTGCAGGGTAATATTGAAGACACCTGAGGAGTAATACTACGGTCCCTGGCAGAGTAATATCAAAGAAACCTCAGGAGTAATACTACGGACCCTCGCAGAGTTATATAAATTTAACCTCAGGAGTAATACTACAGTCCCTCGCAGAGTAATATTAAAGGCACCTCAGGAGTAATACTATGGACCCTCGCAGAGTTATATGAATTTAACCTCAGGAGTAATACTACAGTCCCTCGCAGAGTAATATTAAAGACACCTCAGGAGTAATACTATGGACCCTGACAGCACTAATCACGATGAAGGACGAAGACACTGTTGACTCGACTCACCGAGGACCAGCGCCAGCTGCGAGGCAGGAAACAGCAGCTGCAGGCAGCGGTTGATGAACGGCAGCATGTCGTCGGCGTACGCGCTGCACATGTGAACGAACTGCTGCTCCTCCTGCGGGCTGAAGGCCGACACCTCGGCCCGGTGGAAGGAGAGCACCTGCTGCGTCACCTGCACAGGGAGGAGGAGTCTTAAGCCACGCCCACCAGAGCAACTCGCCTGACCTTTGACCCCATAGTCGAGAGAGAGCGATGAACCTCCACAGACCGGACTCACCTGCTTGAGAGCGTCCTCCAGGGTCCTGGTCACGTCCTCGGCGAGTCCCAGCGGGCAGCAGAGCCGCAGGTCGTTGAACGCCGTCAGGATGTTGTTGAGGAAACAGGCCAGCGGCGGGAAGTCCAGCAGAGTCATGGGGGGCTGCAGGGTGCCCGGCTGAACCATGGGCGCCGTCGGGGGTACGCTGCCCCCCAGCACGGAGGGCAGAGAGATCAGCGTGTACATGTTCATGTCCTCCTGGAACTGGTCCACCGCTTCCCGCACCGCGCCGTGGAAGGTCCTGGACGCCACCTGCTGGAACATGGGCGCCAGCTGACCACGGAAGTCGGCGCCGACGCGGCTGAAGGACAGGCCGAAGTACATGCACTGGCCCAGCAGGGAGTCCAGCCGCCCCCCGACTCCGCGCTGCAGGTCCTGCTCCAGGGTGGTCAGGAACTCCGACACCTGCTGGACCACCCAGCCGTGGAAGATGGCGCCCTCGTTCACCGCCGAGCCGCCGCCCAGCGGCATCAGCGGGTCGTCGTCGGAGAAGATGGCGCGATACTGCGTGATGATGTCGAACAGGTGGACCCTGTAGGCCTCGATGGTCTTGGTGATGTGCGTGTAGGGGTCTTCGTCCGGGACCGAGGCCAAGATGGACCTGAGCCAGGAGCCGCGCGCCTGAAGGAACTTCAGCCGGAGCTCCGCCTCCGTGAAGACGTCCATCCTGCGCAGGTAGCCAATCACGCGCAGGCACACGGGGAGCTGCACCTGACTGCGCAGCTGCTGCAACAACTGGTTCAACATCAGCTGCGTCGACTGACGGACCTCACCGACCATATCCTGCACACAAGTCATCATCATCTTCATCAGCTTTATCATCTTCATCATCAACATCTTCATCTTCATCATCAGCTTTATCATCTTCATCTTCATCATCCTTATCATCATCAGCTTTATCATTATCAGCTTTATCATCTTCATCTTCATCATCAGCTTTATCATCTTCATCTTCATCATCCTTATCATCATCATCATCATCATCGTCATCAGCTTTATCATCTTCATCATCATCATCATCATTGTCCTTATCATCATCATCATCTTCTTCATCACCTTCATCATCTTCATCACCTTCATCATCATCATCTTCATCATCTTCATCATCTTCATCACCTTCATCCTCATCCTCATCATCTCTCTGCTCCACTTCACACCTGTGAGACTCACCTGGATGACAGGAAGTGATGCGTGTTTCTTCTCCAGTCTCTTCACGTAGGCGGCGAGCTGCAGCGCCTCGTCACAGTAACCGTTACGAACACATGTGTCCATCAGCTGCGGGATCTCAAGGACCTCCAGGATCTCCGTGTGGCGGTTCAGAGTCAGACTGGTTCTTCTCCTGGACATGGAGATCTGCTCCGCCTCCTGCATGAACACCCTGAACACACACAACTGTTAGATACACACACAACTATAAGATACACACACAACTGTTAGATACACACACAACTGTTAGATACACACACAACTGTTAGAGACACACACACAACTGTTAAGATAGACACACACAACTGTTAAGATAGACACACAACTGTAAGATACACACACAACTGTTAGATACACACACACACACACACACACACAACTGTAAGATACACACACACAATTGTAAGATACACACACACACACAACTGTAAGATACACACACACACACACACACACACAACTGTAAGATACACACACACAATTGTAAGATACACACACACACACAACTGTAAGATACACGCACACAACTGTAAGACACACACACACACAACTGTTAGATACACACACACACACACAACTTAAGTACAGACACAACTGTAAGATACACACAACTGTTAGATACACACATACACAACTGTAAAATACACACAACAGTTAGATACACACATATACACACGCACAACTGTTAGATACACACACACACGACACACAACTGTTAGATACACACACACAACTGTTAGATACACACACATGACACACACAATAACTATATAAATCATGATATAATATTTAAATCATTATAAACAATAGTTTCTATAGTATTAGAGGGTGTTGTTGTAGTTACTATCTCCGCCACTGGGGGGCGGACACTTTGATAGGACCGGTCAATCAGGAAGTAAACAAATGAAACGATGACGTCATAACGGGACGAACTTAAATCTGTTAAATCAAATGTTTAAACTTATATTTATAATGTTTTTTTTATAAAGTTGTTATTTTATTAATTTTGTCCAAAACCAAAGCTACGTGTAAACGTGACGTCATCAACCTGCATCGCTCCCCGAGTCGCGGCAGTTTCTCCAGCAGGCGCGTCACACTGTCCTCGACGCGACCGAAGTCCCGGTACAGGTCCCGGGTGCAGTCCGCGGTCCGGATGAAGGTCTGGTAGTTGGAGAAGGCCAGGTCCCGGGTCTGCTGCAGGATCTGGTCCCGCTCCTCCTCCAGGCGCTCCGGCTCCCGGACCAGGTTCTCCAGAGCCAGCGAGCTCAGCTCGGACAGGTAGGCCGTGAAGTCCGGGTTGTCCCTCCAGGCGTCCTGGACCGAGTCCCTGAAGAGAGACGCCAGGATACTCTCGTCCTCCACGTCCACCATCTTCCCTGCGCAGCTTCTTCTACTGTCTCCGTAGAGCTTAACGGCGCGTCACCGCCACCGTGTGGACAAGAATATGAACTACATCCTCATTACAGTCTTTACTCGCTATTGTTGTCATTATTCCACTTAAGAACCTTTTATTTGTCTTTGAAACTTATTAACAAGTTAAAATGTAGTTTTATGTTATTGTAACTAATTTAATTGACCAATTTCAACAAGAATTAGTTTTTAAAAAGTAGTTTACGTTTATCTGGCTGGATTTGTTACTTTATTATTCATTTAAAAAGTTGCTTAATTAATTTATTTGAAATAAAATGTGTTTCAATCAATAAATATAATGTACATATAATTCTTTCAACAACAAAAAGTTGCTTCAATCAAAAGAAATATTCAGAAAAAAATATTTTCAATTAGAAAATATTTTCAATAAAAAAGGTAATTGAGTAAAAAAAACAAAAAACTTGCTTTCGACCCTAAATATCTTTTAGTGTTTAAAAACAGTTTCTACGACCAAAGTTACTTTTAATACGTTGTAACTGTTTTAAATATTGAATTGCAAAAAAGTTACTTCAATCAAAAAAAGTACATTTTAATAGATGTTTTTTAAATCAAAGTGAAAAAGTTTTTAAAGTCGTTTTTTGTTGAAGCAACTTTTTTTGCCAGAATAATAAAGTAACAAATATACCTGAAGGTAAAACTTGTATCGGCTCAGACGACTTGTACTAATACTCCAACCAAAAAATTCTTAGAGGTCATTTTCAACTCTTGATCACAAAGTTTTGAAGAGCACCTGCACCCCCTTTATTCCTCCGTGCACGTTGAAGCGAAAATAAAAAGCTCTCGTCTCTGCGGCTCCTCAGGTCTGTAGTTGTGAGATTTATTGTTTCGTCAGTCGGACAATAAATACTGTTGCGGGCGATGATGATGATGAAGATGATGATGATGAAGATGATGATGAAGATGAAAAAGTCTCTGAACTGAAATTGTTGATAAAAACTCATCAGCTTCTCCTAAAACGTTGCTCAGAGGTCGGTGTCGGAGCCGTCGGCGTTGTCCACGTTGCGCGACAGCATGTAGTTGTCCATGTCGATGGAGCGGCAGTTGTTGATGGCGTAGCGCAGCCGCTCGGCGAGCGCGCTCTGGCTGGAGTACGGCGGCAGACGCAGCTGGAAGAAGCAGGTCTGCGAGGTGGGCAGGCTGTCGAAGGGCTGCGGAGACACCGGGGTCAGAGACCGCTACCGTGGACCCCCCCGCCCCCCCTTACTCACCCGGTCCACCTTCATGATCTGGAACCTCTGGGAGATGTCGGCGGTGTTGGCGGGCAGCCGGGAGCGCCCCGACACGAAGCGCATGAAGAGGACGCGCTCGTCGTTGGAGAACTCCTCCAGCGTCTGCCAGAACCACTGGACCAGGGCGTGCTGCTCGTCCACCTCGCGGTACCGGACCACCTTCTTCAGCACGTCGCAGCAGATCTCCGGCATGCCGCACACCATCTGCTCCAGGTGCCGCGCCGTCAGCAGCGACAGCAGCGGCACCGGCACGATCCACGACATGCCCTCGCGCACCGCCGCCACCTGCGGGACGGACACGGAACTGCATCAGTATCACTGATCGATCCATCGATGGATCGGCTTTGAACGCGTCTCGCCTGTCGGTCGATCTCGTGAAGACGGAACTCCACGGCTCGCTCCACGTACTCCTTCCTGTTGGAGAAGGTCAGAGGAATACTGTTTCCTCCGGGGATGATGGGAACCATCTTCCCGTCTGAACTTTGACCCACGAACGAGTCCAGAGGAATCATCTGCAAGAGAGACACAGTTAGTGTGTGAGTGTGTTAGTGTTTTTGTTAGTGTGTGAGTGTGTGTGTGCAAGTATTTTTTTGTTAGTGTGCATTTTTGTTAGTGTGTGTTTTTGTTAGTGTGTGAGTCTGTGTTAGTGTTTTTGCTAGTTTGTGAGTGTGTGTGTGTGAGTGTGTGTTAGTGTGTGTGTGTGTGTGTGTGTGTGTGAGTGTTTTTGTTAGTGTGTGAGTGTGTGTGTGCAAGTATTTTTTTGTTAGTGTGCGTTTTTGTTAGTGTGTGTTTTTGTTAGTGTGTGAGTGTCTGTGCTAGTGTGTGTGTGTCTATGATGGTGTGTCTCTTTTTGTGTATCTAAGTTATAGTGTGTGTGTTAAAGGATAAAAGTGCGTGTCTGTGTGTGTGCCCGTGTTAAGAGTGTGTAAGTGTGCGCGTGTCTCTCCGTGTGTGTGTCCATGTGTAAGTGTGTGTGTTCAAGTGTAAGTCTGGGTTTGTGTTCATGTGTAGGTGTGTGAATGTGTGTGTCCATGTGTAAGTGTGTGTGTGTGTGTGTGTGTGTTCATATGTAGGTGTGTGTTCATGTTCAGGTGTTTGTTCATGTGTAGGTGTGTGAATGTGTGTGTCCATGTGTAAGTGTGTGTGTGTGTGTGTGTGTGTTCATATGTAGGTGTGTGTTCATGTTCAGGTGTGTGTTCATGTGTAGGTGTATGTTCATATGTAGGTGTGTGTGTTCATGTGTGTGCAGGTGTGTGTGTTCATGTGTAGGTGTGTGTGTTCATGTGTGTGCAGGTGTGTGTGTTCATGTGTGTGCAGGTGTGTGTGTTCATGTGTAGGTGTGTGTGTTCATGTGTAGGTGTGTGTGTTCTTGTGTAGGTGTGTGTGTTCATGTACAGGTGTGTGTGTTCATGTGTAGGTGTGTGTGTTCATGTGTAGGTGTGTGTGTTCATGTACAGGTGTGTGTGTTCATGTGTAGGTGTGTGTGTTCATGTGTAGGTGTGTGTGTTCATGTACAGGTGTGTGTGTTCATGTGTAGGTGTGTGTGTTCATGTGTAGGTGTGTGTGTTCATGTGTAGGTGTGTGTGTTCATGTGTAGGTGTGTGTGTTCATGTGTAGGTGTGTGTGTTCATGTGTGTGTTCATGTACAGGTGTGTGTGTTAATGTGGGGGTGTGTGTGTTCATGTGTAGGTGTGTGTGTTCATGTGTAGGTGTGTGTGTTCATGTGTAGGTGTGTGTGTTAATGTGTGTGTGTGTGTGTTCATGTGTAGGTGTGTGTGTTAATGTGTGTGTGTTAATGTGGGGGTGTGTGTGTTCATGTGTAGGTGTGTGTGTGTGTGTGTGTTCATGTGTAGGTGTGTGTGTGTGTGTGTTCATGTGTGTGTGTGTGTTAATGTGTGTGTGTGTTCATGTACAGGTGTGTGTGTGTGTTAATGTGTGTGTTCATGTGTAGGTGTGTGTGTGTGTTAATGTGTGTGTGTGTTAATGTGTGTGTGTGTGTGTTCATGTACAGGTGTGTGTGTCTGTGTGTGTGTGTGTGTGTGTGTGTGTGTGTGTGTGTGTGTGTGTGTGTGTGTGTGTGTGTGTGTGTGTGTGTGTACCTCGTGGAAGTTCTCCTCGGTGATGTCACTGTGCTGGATGTGCAGGATGCTCTTGAGGGTCTGCACGTAGAGCAGGTCCACCTCCTCCAGGTCCTCCAGGGTCAGAGGGATGCAGCAGAGCAGCTTCCACACCAGGGGGGCCAGGTGCAGGTCCAGGGGCTTCTTGGTGCGGATGGCCACGCCCATCAGGACCCCCAGGAACTTGAACTGCAGCATGTGCTCGTCCAGGCAGGAGGACGGGTTGAGCAGGAACCTGGACCGGACCGGACCGGAGCGGAGCGTGAGTGTCTGGGTGCGTCTGGTTCTGGTCCACTCACCTGTCCCGGTTGTAGCCCACCTCTGCGGTGGCGTTGGGGGACGGGATGAGCAGGTCCACGACCCCCGTCTCCAGCTCCTGCCAAGACAAGTGTTACTGCGCAGACCCGGACCCGACAGACCCGGACCCCACAGAACCGGACCCGGCAGACCCGGACCCGACCGACCCGGACCCAACAGACCCCCGACACAACCGGACCCGACACAACCGGACCCGACACAACCGGACCCGACAGACCCGGACCCGACAGACCCGGACCCGACAGACCCGGACCTGACAGAACCGGACCCCACAGACCCGGACCCGACAGACCCGGACCCCACAGACCCGGACCCCACAGACCCGGACCCGACAGAACCGACCCGCCCGTACCTGGCACATCTCTGTGATGGTGTCGTCGAACACGCCCCCCGCGTCGTCCGCCCCCTCCCCCACCAGCTTGACCTTCCAGGCCCTGGAGGGCAGACGCAGGTCGGCGGCGTTCAGCTTCACCACCTGCCGGGCGATCTGCACGAAGATGGGCTTGCACTTGCGCCCCCTGCTGGCAGAGAGAGGTGAGTGGACGAGACCTCGGGGGGGGGGGGGTCTTACCCACCGTGTGGAGATCCTCTTGACGGTGATCTGAGGCCCGTAGTTACGACCTTGGACCATGGTCTTCCCGATGGAGCGCACCATGGGCAGAGTGTAGACTCGAGGCGCCAGCAGGGGGCGCAGTTGACCCTGAACCAGACCCCAGGTGCCAGCGTTGTAGTGAGAGAGACAGTTCTGCAGGTGAGAGTCGACAACATGAGTGTGTGTCAGTGTGTGTGTTACCAAGTCTATGTTTCTGTGTGTGCGTCTGTGCTGTGTGTATTTATTTGTGTGTGTTTGTTACCAAGTCAATGTTTCTGTGTGTATGTGTGTTGGTGTGTGTTTGTCCGTGTATGTGTGTTAGTGTGTGTTTGTTTGTGTGTTTGTCCGTGTATCTGTGTGTGTATGTGTGTGTTAGTGTGTGTTTGTTTGTGTGTTTGTGTGTTTGTCCGTGTATCTTTCTCTGTGTGTGTCTGTGTGTGTATGTTTGTGTGGTTGTCCGTGTATCTTTCTCTGTGTGTGTATGTAAGATATTAGTGTGTGTTGATGTTAGTGTATAAGGGTTGATGTTGCTGTGTGTGTCTATTTGTGTGTTGATTTTGGTATGTGTATATTTGTATGTTGGTGTGTGTGTATATTTGTGTGTTGATGTAAGTATGTACTTAAATGTTTGTTTTGTTAAATGTTAGTTTGTGTTAATGTTAGTGTGTGTATATATTAGTGTGTGTTGGTGTGTGTGTGTATATATAAGTGTGTGTGTATATATTAGTGTGTGTTGGTGTGTGTGTGTATATATTAGTGTGTGTTGGTGTGTGTGTATATATTAGTGTGTGTTGGTGTATGTGTATATATTAGTGTGTGTGTGTATATATATTAGTGTGTGTTGGTGTGTGTGTGTATATATTAGTGTGTGTTGGTGTGTGTGTATATATTAGTGTGTGTTGGTGTGTGTGTGTATATATTAGTGTGTGTTGGTGTGTGTGTATATATTAGTGTGTGTGTGTGTGTGTGTGTATATATTAGTGTGTGTTGGTGTGTGTGTATATATTAGTGTGTGTGTGTGTATATATTAGTGTGTGTTGGTGTGTGTGTGTATATATTAGTGTGTGTTGGTGTGTGTGTGTATATTAGTGTGTGTTGGTGTGTGTATATATTAGTGTGTGTGTGTGTGTATATATTAGTGTGTGTTGGTGTGTGTGTATATATTAGTGTGTGTTGGTGTGTGTGTATATATTAGTGTGTGTTGGTGTGTGTGTATATATTAGTGTGTGTTGGTGTGTGTGTATATATTAGTGTGTGTTGGTGTGTGTGTATATATTAGTGTGTGTTGGTGTGTGTACATATTAGTGTGTGTAAGTGTGTGTGTGTGTGTGTGTGTGTGTGTGTGTGAGACCTGGTTGTTGGGGCTCAGGTTCAAGAGCCTCCACGACGAGTACATGAGGTCAGAGAAGTGATAAAGGAGGCGGAGTCGAGCTCGGACCACCTCCATGTTCAGCTCCTTCAGACTGTTGTACTGAGGCGGGACCGACCCGGGCAGACCCAGCTGGAGGTGGACGGACGAGCCTGAGAGGAGACGATGATGTTAGTGTGTGTGTGTGTGTGTGTCTGAGCGGGTCACTGACCCGGGGCTCGTGGGGGGACACTCGGGGCGGTCCAGGCGGCGCTGTGGCAGCGTCCTGCTGAGATCTGGTTCACGCTCTTGTTCTGCAGAACCGTGACCAGGGTCGGCTCGCGCACGTGGTTGGTGTGACCCAGACCCAGCTGTGGACAGAACCGTTATTCTGGTGAAACAACGTGTTCATGGATGTGTTCGTGACCCGGAAGAACAAACAACAACATCTTCACAATCTCTTGGTCGAGTTGGTTCAGGAAATTACTAAATTGTTTTAAAAATGTAAGAAAATTATAAATTAAAATCAAGTTAAAATGAAAAACATTCAGAGTTTGTCATTTTATTTCATAAAAATGTACTTTTGTTTCAGAAAATTATGAATTAAAATCAAAATAAATTAAAATTCAATTGAAATTAAATCATTCAGAGTTTGTACATTTTTTTCAGAAAATTGAAATTCGTTGTTTTGGGAAATTTCTTTCAGACTTTGTAAAGTTCTTCTGGTCACCATAAATAACTCTTCTGAACTTTACTTCTGTTTACCTCCTGAAATACTTCACTGGAAGGTTCTGGTCGACTTGATGGGGGGCTTGATTTGTCCACCACAGCATCAGCCTCAGCAATTATTCTTATACTTTTAAATGAGCTTTTATCTTCTAAACATCTCCCTCAAGGAAACAACACAACAGTTCTGACGCACAATAGTTCAGACAGAAACTCTGAGAACATGATGAGATTTGTCATGTACATGGGGTCAAAGGTCACTCATGGTCATCAGTGTGGCCATTATGCTGGTTGCTATGGTGACCGTTGCGACTTGATGAAAGGCTGACCGTGACAGTCGTCACGGCGACGGTCGTACCTGTCCCTCGGAGTTGCTGCCCCAGGTGTAGACGTCCCCGGTGGAGGCCAGCACCACGGTGTGTTCTGCTCCGACAGAGACCTCCTGGACCTGAACCCCTGCCAGAGCCGGGACCTGCTGCGGACGGTTGTGGTTCCGGGCCCGGCCTTCAGGCAGTCCGATCAGGCGGTCTGGAATCAGGAGAAGAATTGAGACCCGTTGGGCGGAGGAGGATCCGAGGCTCACCTTGACCGAAGGTGAAGACTTTGCCGTCCCGGGTCAGCGCCACGGAGAACTGGGATCCACACGCCACCTTCTTGACGCCGACGCCGCACAGCGCCTCCACTTTCTGAGGAAGTCACTCCCGTTACGTCGCCGCGGCAACAGCAGCAGCGGAACCACCTGAAGACCTACCTGAGGGGACGACTTTGAGGTAGAGTTACCGATTCCCAACTTCCCGTAGTCGCCGTCGCCGAACGCCCAGACCATGGTCCCGTCAGCGGAGACCACCAACGTGTGACTCAGTCCACACGCCACCTGGTGGAGACACGAGGAACCATCAGCCGCGATCACATGGACGCTCAAAACTAGTTTTATGCGATTGTGTTAATAAAACTATAGATTACAAAATGTGTTAATGAATCAGAAACAAATACGTTGTTAAATTTATATATATATTTATATATATATCTTTTTAAAACAACATCTATAACAGAAGATTCATCCAAACAAACACAAAACATTCCTAGGAAGGACTTTTGTCTTAGGAGTGATTCCAGAACTTACTCAGAGAACTCTTGAGCAAGAGAACTTGATAAGAAAATATATATAATATATATATATATAAACCTTCTATGATAATAGCAATTGATGTTCCCTCAGATTTAAAAAACCTGTAGTAATACAATGATCTCACGATTCAATAAACTTGCATTATATACGTTTCACTGTCTTTAGGTTAAATTAATATCAGCTTTAAAAGCTGCTGGACTGTATCCCCTCATCCTCAGTCATCGCAGGGACCTCCCAGGTTTTAATATGTTCCTAAACGATGTGAAGGACATAATGACTACTGCCATCTAGTGGCTGGAAGTTTAATAGCAACAATAAAATGAACAAACCAAGTTAATTGTCAATGAAAAAAAAATCTAATTATTTTATACACACTTCATTAAAATAAACCAAATATAAACCATAAATAAATATTGTTTTTTCTCTCACCCCTAAACTCCACTTAAATACAATATATTTTAAAACAATAGTATCTATACTTTATACTAATAAAATAAATACTAATATAATATACTACTATAAACAATAGTATCTATACTCCAATGAAAACTACTAACCACTAAGAAAACATCATGAGGAAGAATTTTAAGAGCAAAAGCAAGTTTCAAATATCTGATAAAAAGGCTCCTAAAAATGTATAAAAATCTGGGGTCTCACCTGGCCCACCTGGTAGCCCTCCAGAGCCTTCACCTTCTCTGGCAGCTTCTTGTTGGACGTGTTTCCGAGACCCAGTCTCCCGTAGTCGCCGTTTCCAAACGTGAAGAGTTTTCCGTCCGCGGTGATCACGGCCGAGTGCTTGAACCCGCAGGACATCTGTGGGGGGTCAGAGGTCAGCGCGCCCACACACTCCTCGTCACACACACACACTCACCTGGACCACCTCCTCTCCCTGGAGGGCTTCGATCTGTCGCGGTCTGCGCTGGCGGTCGCTGTTGCCGTGGCCCAGCTTGCCGTAGTCTCCGTCCCCCCAGCTGAAGACCTCGCCGCTCTCGGTCAGCGCCATGGAGTGACCGTCGCTGCCGCAGGACGTCACCAGCTGAGTGACCACGAACCCTGAGGAGCCACAGGAGCGTGACTCGTCTTCTTCCCTGACCTCGAGGTGACCTCACCTTGCAGGGCGGAGACCACGGTGAGGACGTGCAGGTCGTCCGAGTTGCCCTGTCCGAGGCGTCCGTAGCTGCCCTCGCCGCACGCCAGCACGGTTCCGTTGGGCTGGATCACGAAGGTGCAGTTCTGACCGCAGACCACCTGGAACACAAGTCGCCACAGTGACAAGTTCTAACGATGATGGTTTAGGAAAATAATCAAATCATCATTTATACGTATTTGATCAAATTTTGTGTGAATTCAAACTTAAATCTACAGTAAAATAACCAAAAAATATACAAATTAAAATTAAAATATACAAAATAAATCAATAGAATACTTTTTTTTTTAAATGTAACCCCCCCCCCAAAGAACATTACAAAAAAATACTATATACATTATTAAAAAAAATTCTATATACTATTAACAATATTAAAAATATATATATATATATACTATATACAATGTTAAAAAAATATATAAATACAATATTAAAAAATATATATATACTATATACAATATTTAAAAAATCTATATACTATATACACTATTAAAAAAATATATATATATATATATACTATATACAATGTTAAAAAAATATATAAATACAATATTAAAAAAAATCTATATACTATATACAATATTTAAAAGGAATCTATATACAATATTTATAAAAATCTATATACTATATACAATATTTAGAAAAAATCGATATACTATATACAATATTGAAAATAATCTAAATACTATATACAAACAGTAATAAAATAAAAAAAATACAAAAACATCTTAGAATAAAATAGAAAAATAATATTAAATGTAATTAAATATAACAAAATATAAATTACAATCAAATAAATAAATAAAATTAAAGCTAAAAAAAAGAATTACAATCAAATCAAACCATGAATTAAATAAATAAAGTACAATAAAATAAATATATAAATACATAAAAAAAACATATAAAAAGACAAAGAAATACTTAAGATGGAACAGATTTATTAACCCTTGTGTTGTCTCTGAATCAAGGTGACACAAGGGATACCAAAAACACATTTGTTTCCAGGTCATCAGGTCACCTTGACCCTGAGATAACACAAGGGTTAAGATAACTCATAAAATCAGACAAACAGCTGAAAGACCCCCAGTCTACAGTCTCCACAAGTATTGACCTCTGGTGACCCCGGTGACTCTGAGACCCCTGGACTAGACACTACAAACGCTGGTGTACCTGCTGAGCCTGAGAGAAGGACGGGGCAGACGTGGGCACCAGAGTGTTCCTGCCAGCCTCTGCCAGCTGACCGTGTCGCCCGGCGCCCCAAACAAACACGTCACACTTCCCCCCGAGATGCCAGTCCTGGTCACATGACACAAACTCTTAGAGAAGGTGCTTGAAGAGTGTTGATCAGAGTCGTGTTGAGATGTTGTCGTTGAAGCATTCATTTGAAAGTTTTAGTATGTTTTTTTTATTAAATTAAAAACTGTACATTTTCGAAATGAAAGAATTAAAAAATTTTTTTTTTATTAAATCAATAAAAAGTACAAGAGCAACAAACAACATGCAGATGATCAAAAGACTGATCAAATAGTTGTAGTATTGTCGTGTAGTAGTATTGTAGTATAGTAGTATTTTAGTATTTTAGTATAGTAGTATTGCAGTATAGTAGTATAGTAGTATTTTAGTATAGTAGTATTGCCGTATAGTAGTATTGTAGTATAGAAGTGTTGTAGTATATTAGTATTTTAGTATTGTTGTATAGTAGTATTTTAGTATAGTTGTATTGTAGTATAGTTGTATAGTAGTGTTGTAGTATAGTAGTATAGTGGTATTGTAGTATTTCAGTATTGTAGTATAGTAGTATTTTAGTATAGTAGTATAGTAGTATTGTCGTATAGTAGTATTGTAGTATAGTAGTGTTGTAGTATAGTAGTATTTTAGTATTGTTGTATAGTAGTATAGTTGTATAGTAGTGTTGTAGTATAGTAATATAGTTGTATTGTAGTATAGCAGTATTGTGGTTTAGTTGTATAGTAGTGTTGTAGTATAGTAGTATTGTACTATAGTAGTGTTGTAGTATTGTAGTACAGAAGTATAGTAGTAAAGTTTTATAGTAGTATTGTAGTACAGAAGTATAGTAGTATAGTTGTATAGTAGTATTGTAGTATGGTAGTATAGTTTTATTACAGTATAGTAGTGTTGTGGTTTAGTTGTATAGTAGTGTAGTAGTATAGTAATATAATAGTTTAGTAGTATAGTAAACATTACATTTTTAATTTAAATGGCTTGTTTTAAGATTTTTTCTATTATTGGAATAAAAAAATCTAACTCTTAGTTAATGTTTTTTTGTATGAAATAATTCAATTTAAAATATTTAAGCTCCATATACAAAGATGAAGGTAATATTCTGCTCCAGATACTATAGAAGCAGGAAGTGTAAGAACCTCAGGTCTGGTCGACGCCCACGACATGATCTGCTCGTCCATGCCTGAAGACCACTTGCCGTTGTCCTGGAGAACCAATCAGACGAGTCAGAGATGAGCCTCCATCACGTCCACCATCACCTCACCATGAGCAGGTCCAGGTCCTGTTTGGAGACCGGCTCCAGGTCCGGCACTCGGAAGGCGTCGGGGAAGACGCAGCCTCGGGCGAGAGCCTCCGCCGCCTTCACCGTGGTGGAGAAGCAGTCCAGCCACGCCCACTCGCTGGCGCTCCAGGCGGCGGCCGCCGACTCCGGCAGGTGGTGCTGCAGGTGGGGGGGCACGGGGGGCCGGCACAGGAGCTGGTCCAGGTGCAGTCCCACGGCCAGAGAGGCCAGACACTGCATGTAGGGGCTGTGGACCAGCTGCTCGCCGCAGACCACGTGAGGCTGCAGAGACACGGGGGTGAGATCACGGAGGTCCGAGCCCGTCCTGGACCCACCTTCTCGTAGGAGTACTGCTCCTGCAGCATGACCGGGAGTCGCTCCAGGAAGGCCTTCATACACGGAGCAGAGTTCAGGCCCATCACGCCCTGCTGCTTCAGGGCGGTGCGGCAGGTGGCCAGACCGTGATGGGAGGCCAGGAACTCCTTGTGACAGTTGACCACCAGCACGTCCTGCACACAGACCCCCGTGACCACCATGTGTTTTAATAATCATCTCAAAGTTAAAGGTCAACTAAAGTGAAAACTCTGGTGTCATGTAGTGAATGTTCTTCAAGACGCAGTAACTTCTCATCATGACCATGTTTTACTTATTACTTTATAAAGTTGCTCTGAAATCTGGACGAACAAGAGGTTACGAGAGTCCATTATGACGTAATAATGGCTTCACTCCTCTTCCAGCTGTAGTCACGCTTTGTTTATACAACGAGTCCCTTGGAGGTGGAGATTTCTCGGATTAATGGCGTGCGGTGACAAACCTCCATGTTTGACCAATCACAGAAGAGTGGGTGTGGTTTCCAGTGAGCGGATCTTGAGATCATTTTCTAATGTAAATATGTCAATGAAAAGACAGTTTTATACAAACACACACTGATGATACAATAGAGTCACACATCACAACAACACACACACACTGATGATACAATAGAGTCACACATCACAACAACACACACACACTGATGATACAATAGAGTCACACATCACAACAACACACACACTGATGATACAATAGAGTCACACATCACAACAACACACACACTGATGATACAATAGAGTCACACATCACAACAACACACACACTGATGATACAATAGAGTCACACATCACAACAACACACACACTGATGATACAATAGAGTCACACATCACAACAACACACACACACTGATGATACAATAGAGTCACACATCAAAACAACACACACACACACTGATGATACACTAGAGTCACACATCACAACAACACACACACACACTGATGATACAATAGAGTCACACATCACAACAACACACACACACTGATGATACAATAGAGTCACACATCAAAACAACACACACACTGATGATACAATAGAGTCACACATCACAACAACACACACACACTGATGATACAATAGAGTCACACATCACAACAACACACACACACAGATGATACAATAGAGTCACACATCCATAAAACACACACACACTGATGATACAATAGATTCACACATCACAACAACACACACACACTGATGATACAATAGAGCCACACATCACAACAACACACACACTGATGATACAATAGAGTCACACATCACAACAACACACACACTGATGATACAATAGAGTCACACATCACAACAACACACACACACTGATGATACAATAGAGTCACACATCACAACAACACACACACACTGATGATACAATAGTCACACATCACACAACAACACACACACACACTGATGATACAATAGAGTCACACAACAAAACAACACACACACACTGATAATAAAATAAAGTCACACATCACACACGCCCATACACACTTTAACACACACACACATGCACATAAACACATACTGATGACACAACCTCACAACAACACACTATAGTTGACCTTTAAACTAATAAACCTTCAGGAGGATCTTCACGCACCTTAGACCTGTTGGAACAGACGGCCACGCCCACCTCAGGGATCCAGACTATGTTCTGGATGGCACCAGAACCAGCCACGACCGTCTGGACCACCGACCCGTCCTGAGGAGACAGAGAAGGTGTGAGTCCAGCTGAAGAGTTGTGGTCCAAGTGCAGGACAGTACCCTGAGAGACCAGATGTTCATGAGACCCCCGACTCCCCCAGAGGCCAGAGCCAGACCATCGGGGCTGAAGGCCAGAGTCCTGACGGGGGTCAGGTGACCCTTGAGTTGGAAGACACAGGTGGCGCCCCCCTCGGTCCAGTGAGGAGACTGCAGCACACACACGCATGAGTCCCGGATTCATCGGGTCAGAACTTAAGGAGGACCGACCTTTGTGCCGGGTTTGGCGCCGCGTTCCCAGCCTCCTTCGGAACCGGAAGACTCTTGGAAGTGTTCCACCAGCTGAGGCACCGTCCAGACCGAGACCAGGCCGCTCTGACAGCATCTGTAAGAATCGCACGACGGGTTCAGAACCAGACCCGGGTCACTCCGAGGGTCACCTACATTGCGAACATGTTGAGGGGATCCGGACCTCGGCCCGTCAGGCCGCACCAGGCCACGCCGTTGACCTGCGACGGCTGCCGGAACATCTGCAGGCACCGCCAGCCCGAGTCCAGGTGCAGGTCTGGACCGGCCCAGAGCTTCACCGTGTCTTCTTTGCCACAGGTCAGCATCATGTGACCCGTAGGACTCCACCTGATGCTGGTGACAGACTCCTGTGCGGGTCAGAGAGCCAGAACCAACAGTTAGGGTGTGACCTTGAGTAGGTCAGTGTATCACTGTGTGCGTTTATGTGTGTGTGTGTTAACATGTGTGTTAATGTGTGTGTATTTGCGTGTTTATGTGGGTTAATGTATGTGTGTATTAAGATATGTGTATTAATGTGTGTTTGTATTTGTGTGGGTTTATCTGTGTGTGTGTTAACATATGTGTTAATGTGTGTGTGTATTACCATATGTGTATTAATATGTGTGTGGACATATATCTGTGTGTATTAACATATGTGAGTTAATGTGTGTATTAACATCTGAGTTAGTGTGTGTATATATTTGTGTGGGTTTATCTGTGTGTGTGTTAACATGTGTGTTGATGTGTTTGTGTATTACCATATGTGTATTAATATGTGTGTGGACATATATCTGTGTGTATTAACATATGTGTTAATGTGTGTGTGTATTAACATATGTGTATTAATATGTGTGTGGACATATATCTGTGTGTATTAACATATGTGAGTTAATGTGTGTATTAACATCTGAGTTAGTGTGTCTATATATTTGTGTGGGTTTATCTGTGTGTGTGTTAACATGTGTGTTAATGTGTTTGTGTATTACCATATGTGTATTAATATGTGTGTGGACATATATCTGTGTGTATTAACATATGTGTTAATGTGTGTGTGTATTAACATATGTGAGTTAATGTGTGTATTAACATCTGAGTTAGTGTGTGTGTATATTTGTGTGGGTTTATCTGTGTGTGTGTTAATGTGTTTGGTGTTAAAATGTGTGTGTGTGTGTATTAACATATGTGAGTTAATGCATGCGTGTGTGTGTTTTAACATTTTTGTTAATACGAGTATTTTTTGTATTTGTGTTAATGTGTGTGTGTGCTAAGGTATGTGTTAACGTGAGTGTGTGTTTACATATGTTTATGTGTGTGTTTTCTGCGTATGTGTGGATTTACGTGTAAATATGTGTTTGTTTGTGTGTTCTTGTGGATGTTTTTGTGTGTGTTTATGTGTTGGGTGTGTGAAGGTGTTTATGTAGGTGTGTGTTCTGGTCGCTTTATTATTATATTGTAGAATGTTTTTTTATTTATCTTTTCTGTGCAGGAAATATAAATATTTTAAATTAAATCTCATAAATAAGCAGAAATGTTCGCTACATTATTTTAAATGTATTTCAAAGTTTATTGTTTTATTAACTATTTCTCATAATAAAAATATAATTCATAGTATTATTCGGGGAATAACGGTGTTTTCTTACAATAAAAAATTGTGAGTCAACACGTCTGCATGTGTGTAGTTGTTTTGTGAACTTGTGTAACACACACCTGATGAGCATCGATCACCACGACGGCTCCGTGTTCCGAAGCATGTCTGGTTCCGATCAGAATCTTTCCGTCCGAGTATCCGACGGCGAAAGGCTTGTCCTCACAGAACCAGGCGATGTCCATCACGGCCACTGAGCGGAAGACGAGGACGGGTGAGCGTCCAGCGCTGATGATGTCATCAAACGCTTCCTACCGTCTTTCCTGTAGCAGTGCTCCAGCTCCACGCGCTGCATGCTGGACTCCATCACCTCGATCAGGCCCAGAGACCCGTCCATCCGGCCCACCAGCAGCGAGTCCACCGCCTTGTCGGCCCACAGGAAGTCCGACTCGTTCTCGGGCCACGCCAGAGCCGACACCCAGTGGGGCTGCGTGTCCAGGAGGCCCCGCCCACCTGAGGGATCACAACGTTACTCATTTGAAAAGTCAAATATTCTAAAGTCACTGATTTGACTTCGTCTCACGACGACCTCCTGCTGTGAAACAAAAAGCAGGTCTTTACCGGTGACCTGCCAGATGTTGACCAGCTTGTCCACGGCGGACGCCAAGAACTTCCCCGAGACGCTCCAGCAGAGGGGGCACAGGCACGAGTCGCTGGGGGACCCTAAGGACGGGCTGCCGTCCTCCGAGGATCCGTCACTGAGGACACACTGGACGTCAGTGACAGGCAGACAGACGGGTCGGGTCTGTGAGACGCACTGCTTGTTGAAGACGCAGGTCTGCTGCAGGCTGTACTGGCTCTTGGAGATGTTCCACAGGCGGACGGTGCCGTCGTTGCCGCTCGTGGCCAGAAGGCTCTTCTTGCTGCTCCACCTGCAGGTGATGACCTGAGGGCGGAGCAGAGATGAAGATCCGTCCCAGGGACACGGGCTCCGGGGACCACTGACCCTGTTCTGGTGGGCCTCCAGTTTGATGGAGGAGCACTTGGGAAGATCTCCGGCCATGTCGGCGAAGGTCTGGGGCTGGCTCTGGTTGTTGTCGCGGTCGTGGGCCGCCAGGGTCCGGACCAGCTGCTGCGCCGCCCACTGACGGTGCTGCGAGGAGAGGCGTGAAGACAGGCAGCAGGCCGCTAGAGCGTTGGCCAGTTCCAGAGGTCCTGCAGAAGAGGTGTGTATTCTTGTAGTATTATTACTGTAGTAACAAGGATATATGTGTAGTATTGTCCAGTACTTGACTCTGGTGTTGTGATAGTGTAGTAACAAGTATATATGTGTAGTATTGTCCAGTACTTGACTCTGGTGTTGTGATAGTGTAGTAACAAGTATATATGTGTAGTATTGTCAAGTACTTGACTTTTGTGTTGTGATAGTGTAGTAACAAGTATATATGCGTAGTATTGTCAAGTACTTGACTCTGGTGTTGTGATAGTGTAGTAACAAGTATATATGTGTAGTATTGTCAAGTACCTGACTCTGGTGTTGTGATAGTGTAGTAACAAGTATATATGTGTAGTATTGTCCAGTACTTGACTCTGGTGTAGTGATAGTGTAGTAACAAGTATATATGTGTAGTATTGTCCACTACTTGACTCTGGTGTTGTGATAGTGTAGTAACAAGTATATATGTGTAGTATTGTCCAGTACTTGACTCTGGTGTTGTGATAGTGTAGTAACAAGTATATATGTGTAGTATTGTCCAGTACTTGACTCTGGTGTTGTGATAGTGTAGTAACAAGTATATGTATGTAGTATTGTCCAGTACTTGACTCTGGTGTTGTGATAGTGTAGTAACAAGTATATATGTGTAGTATTGTCCAGTACTTGACTCTGGTGTTGTGATAGTGTAGTAACAAGTATATATGTGTAGTATTGTCCAGTACTTGACTCTGGTGTTGTGATAGTGTAGTAACAAGTATATATGTGTAGTATTGTCCAGTACTTGACTCTGGTGTTGTGATAGTGTAGTAGCAAGTATATATGTGTAGTATTGTCCAGTACTTGACTCTGGTGTTGTGATAGTGTAGTAACAAGTATATATGTGTAGTATTGTCCAGTACTTGACTCTGGTGTTGTGATGGTGTAGTAACAAGTATATATGTGTAGTATTTTCGAGTACTTGACTCTGGTGTTGTGATGGTGTAGTAACAAGTATATATGTGTAGTATTTTCGAGTACTTGACTCTGGTGTTGTGATAGTGTAGTAACAAGGATATATGTGTAGTATTTTCGAGTACTTGACTCTGGTGTTGTGATAGTGTAGTAACAAGTATATATGTGTAGTATTATCCAGTACTTGATTCTGGTGTTGTGATAGTGTAATAACAAGTATATATGTGTAGTATTGTCCAGTACTTGACTCTGGTGTTGTGATAGTGTAGTAACAAGTATATATGTTTAGTATTGTCCAGTACTTGACTCTGGTGTTGTGATAGTGTAGTAACAAGTATATATGTGTAGTATTGTCCAGTACTTGACTCTGGTGTTGTGATAGTGTAGTAACAAGTATATATGTGTAGTATTGTCCAGTACTTGACTCTGGTGTTGTGATAGTGTAGTAGCAAGTATATATGTGTAGTATTGTCCAGTACTTGACTCTGGTGTTGTGATAGTGTAGTAACAAGTATATATGTGTAGTATTGTCCAGTACTTGACTCTGGTGTTGTGATGGTGTAGTAACAAGTATATATGTGTAGTATTTTCGAGTACTTGACTCTGGTGTTGTGATGGTGTAGTAACAAGTATATATGTGTAGTATTTTCGAGTACTTGACTCTGGTGTTGTGATAGTGTAGTAACAAGGATATATGTGTAGTATTGTCCAGTACTTGACTCTGGTGTTGTGATAGTGTAGTAACAAGTATATATGTGTAGTATTGTCCAGTACTTGACTCTGGTGTAGTGATAGTGTAGTAACAAGTATATATGTGTAGTATTGTCCAGTACTTGACTCTGGTGTTGTGATAGTGTAGTAACAAGTATATATGTGTAGTATTGTCAAGTACTTGACTCTGGTGTTGTGATAGTGTAGTAACAAGTATATATGTGTAGTATTGTCCAGTACTTGACTCTGGTGTAGTGATAGTGTAGTAACAAGTATATATGTGTAGTATTGTCCAGTACTTGACTCTGGTGTTGTAGTATTTACAGACACATGACTCTTGACGAAGTCGTAACTGCTTTCATTTGTTTTCAAACCAAAATATGTCCAAACATCAGCTTTAAAAAGCTGCTGGACTCACTGTATCCTCTCGTCCTCAGTCATGGCCAGAATAAAGCAGCATTTAATTGTTCCATTAGCTGAGAAGGATGTAATGACTGCTGCCATCTAGTGGCCACAGGTTTAATTGCAAAACAAAAATGGACAAACGGGATGAATATATGAATGTAAATTGACCAACGTTTTGAATACTGATATACTAAAACAATATTGTGATGTTCCAGTTCATAGATATGTTCTCACACACAGCCCTGAACACACCTCTCTTCTCCAGGTCAGACTTGTCTCCAGCAGGTCTCAGTCTGGATCCCTTGTCGGCCAACAGAGCCACCAGCGCCTGAGTCACCACGAAGTTTGGCGACGTGACCAGTTTGCTGTCCTCGGCGGCTCCTCGCAGGAACGTGGGCAGGAACTTCCTCTGGACCGGGTCGTCGATGGTGGTCAGGTTGAGGCCCGAGGCAGCAGACACCAGGTTCTGGACGAGAAGGACAACCAGAGGTGAAGAAGTTACGGAGCTCAACCACCTACATGATTCAAATGTTTCAATGTAAGTCACAGTTATAAGTTTATATGTTTTCTTTGTTTGGTGGTAAGAAAAATTTATATTATTTATATATATATTAATTAATCAATTGGTTATTTTTTTAGGCTTAATGCTAATGGAATTTGAAAAATAACTTATTTTTGAATGATTGGAATTAAAATATCAAACTTTGAGACATTTTTGTCATTTTTATTCCATTATAAAATATAAAATTTAAGATATAAAACTCTGTGTTAAAAAAATCATTCATTTAAAAAAAGATTAGATATTTTAGAAAAAATACATTTCAATATAAAAAATACTGAATTCCAAAAATAAATGAAATGCATTTAACCCTTGTGTTATTTCGGGGTCAAGGTGACCCGAAGGCCGGATAAAAACACCTTGTTCACATTGACCCAGAGACAACACAAGGGATACCTCAAACACATTTATGTACGGGCCTTCGGGTCACGTTGACCCAGAGACAACACAAGGGATACCACAAACGCATTTATTTGTGGGCCTTCGGGTCACCTTGACCCTGAGATAACGAGGGTTAAAAAAGGCTCTTGTCATCCATGGTTCTGACCTGTGTGCAGAGCTGGACCAGGAGTCGGGCCGCGTTGGAACTGTTGGACGCCAGACACCCGACCGCCGTGCTCAGATACGCCAGGCAGGATGTGGGTTTGCTCGACTTGGGGGGTCCTCTGGGCCTCTCGCCGTGTCCGGAGACCACGGAGGGACTGCAGAGCCCGGCTCGGCCCGCCGCAGCCAAACACATGAGTCGGACCAGAGTCCTGATGTCGGTCAGACCCAGAGCCTCGAGACCCGCCGAGAGACTGCAACTGGAGCCACTGGAGGACCATCAAGGGTGTTAGACATGAACACGTGACACACACACAGAGGTCAGACATCACAGAGGTCAGACATGAACACGTGACACACACACAGAGGTCAAACATCACAGAGGTCAGACATGATCACGTGACACACACACACACACACACACACACACACACACACACACACACACACACACACACACACACACACAGAGGTCAAACATCACAGAGGTCAGACATGAACACGTGACACACACACACACACACAGAGGTCAAACATCACAGAGGTCAGACATGAACACGTGACACACACACAGAGGTCAAACATCACAGAGGTCAGACATGAACACGTGACACACACACACACACACAGAGGTCAAACATCACAGAGGTCAGACATGAACACGTGACACACACACACACACACACAGAGGTCAAACATCACAGAGGTCAGACATGAACACGTGACACACACACAGAGGTCAAACATCACAGAGGTCAGACATGAACACGTGACACACACACACACACACAGAGGTCAAACATCACAGAGGTCAAACATGAACACGTGACACACACACAGAGGTCAAACATCACAGAGGTCAGACATGAACACGTGACACACACACACACACACACACACAGAGGTCAAACATCACAGAGGTCAGACATGAACACGTGACACACACACAGAGGTCAAACATCACAGAGGTCAGACATGAACACGTGACACACACACACACACACAGAGGTCAAACATCACAGAGGTCAAACATGAACACGTGACACACACACAGAGGTCAAACATCACAGAGGTCAGACATGAACACGTGACACACACACACACACACACACACAGAGGTCAAACATCACAGAGGTCAGACATGAACACGTGACACACACACACACACAGAGGTCAAACATCACAGAGGTCAGACATGAACACGTGACACACACACAGAGGTCAAACATCACAGAGGTCAGACATGAACACGTGACACACACACAGAGGTCAAACATCACAGAGGTCAGACATGAACACGTGACACACACACACACACACAGAGAGGTCAAACATATCAGAGGTCAGACATGAACACGTGACACACACACAGAGGTCAAACATCACAGAGGTCAGACATGAACACGTGACACACACACAGAGGTCAAACATCACAGAGGTCAGACATGAACACGTGACACACACACAGAGGTCAAACATCACAGAGGTCAGACATGATCACGTGACACACACACAGAGGTCAAACATGAACATGTGACACACACACAGAGGTCAAACATGAACATGTGACACACACACAGAGGTCAGACATGATCAGGTGACACACACACAGAGGTCAAACATGAACATGTGACACACACACAGAGGTCAGACATGATCAGGTGACACACACACCTGACGGACAGCAGTGAGAGCGCCCTCATCACCATGGTCCGAGCCAGCAGCACCTGCGCCGCCGCCGTGACTCGTCGCAGAGCCATGACTCGGTCGTGAGGGTTCTGGAGAGACGCGGCCTGCTCGCCCAGAGACGCCCGGCCTGAGGGACCCTTGTCCACTGAGGTCTGGCAGCCTGAACAGAAGGTCAGAGCAGTTCAGGAGCTTCACCATGACTGGAGTTCAGTCAAGGCTTGATGTCACCAGAAGGTCATGTTAGCTTTTAGCTAAGAGGTCGCTAAAGACAGTTTTGAAAAACTAAAAAGTATATATGTGTAGTATTGTCCAGTACTTGACTCTGGTGTTGTGATAGTGTAGTAACAAGTATATATGTGTTGTATTGGCCAGTACTTGACTCTGGTGCTGTGATAGTGTAGTAACAAGTATATATGTGTAGTATTGTCCAGTACTTGACTCTGGTGTTGTGATAGTGTAGTAACAAGTATATATGTGTAGTATTGTCCAGTACTTGACTCTGGTGTTGTGATAGTGTAGTAACAAGTATATATGTGTAGTATTGTCCAGTACTTGACTCTGGTGTTGTAGTATTTACAGACCACATGACTCTTGACGAAGTCGTAACTGCTTTCATTTGTTTTCAAACCAAAATATGTCCAAAGATCAGCTTTAAAAGCTGCTGGAGTCACTGTATCCTCTCGTCCTCAGTTATCACCAGGATCTTGTGGGTTTTCATCTGGGTTTATTTGTTGTAAATAAAAACATTGAATTATGTTATTTAACACCCAAAAGAAACTGATAACTATTAATACTCTATTGTAACAATGATTAGTTATATTGGATTATACAAGTATATCAATATTTTATACCTCAAAGTTTGGTCTAGTAATAGTTTTATCGAGTCATGAAGTCTGTTTCTAAGAGTCGTGAGAGTGAAATGTACCGATCTGCAGCAGCGTCTCCTCCATGTTGTTGGCGGCCGTCACCATGGCGATGGAGGCTCCGAGCGGGTCACTGTCCGGGAACTGGACCGGCTCCGGGACGGTTCTTCTCTCGTTCAGACCGAGGGATCCTGCCATGTGATCGAAGTCCTCCTCTCCTGACGTCTTGTTTTCTTCGTCCACGTACAGCATGTCCCAGTCCTCTGTGACACACACACACACGCGCACACGCACACGCACGCACACACACACACACACACACACACACACACACACACACACAGAGTCAACACAATGGTCTCGACACCAGTGAACACACTTACCTTCATACACACTCTCCTGCTTCCCCAGGAGGTCTGGAGCCTGACCCTTGTACCTTCAAACACACAAAAATTAATTAAAATAAAAGTTTTTAATTCAATCTTTTTTTTTTACAACATCTGAACAGTTATATGTTGATTCTTTTAAGTTATACGTTGATTCTATCAAGTTATGTGTTGATTCTATCAAGTTATGTGTTGATTCTATCAAGTTATATGTTGATTCTATCAAGTTATGTGTTGATTCGGTCAAGTTATGTGTTGACTCTATCAAATGTTGTGTTGGTTGTATCAAGTTATATGTTGATTCTATCAAGTTATGTGTTGATTCTATCAAGTTATATGTTGATTCTCTCAAGTTATATGTTGATTCTATCAAGTTATATGTTGATTCTATCAAGTTATGTGTTGATTCTATCAAGTTATGTGATGATTCTATCAAGTTATATGTTGATTCTATCAAGTTATGTGTTGATTCTATCAAGTTATATGTTGATTCTATCAAGTTATATGTTGATTCTATCAAGTTATGTGTTGATTCTATCAAGTTATATGTTGATTCTATCAAGTTATATGTTGATTCTATCAAGTTATATGTTGATTCTATCAAGTTATATGTTGATTCTATCAAGTTATGTGTTGATTCTATCAAGTTATATGTTGATTCTATCAAGTTATGTGTTGATTCTATCAAGTTATATGTTGATTCTATCAAGTTATATGTTGATTCTATCAAGTTATATGTTGATTCTATCAAGTTATGTGTTGATTCTATCAAGTTATATGTTGATTCTATCAAGATATGTGTTGATTCTATCAAGTTATGTGTTGATTCTATCAAATGTTGTGTTGGTTGTATCAAGTTATATGTTGATTCTATCAAGTTATGTGTTGATTCTATCAAGTTATATGTTGATTCTATCAAGTTATGAATTGATTCTATCAAGTTATGTGTTGATTCTATCAAGTTATGTGTTGATTCTATCAAGTTATATGTTGATTCTATCAAATGTTGTGTTGGTCGTATCATACAATGACTTATTAATATGAAAACAATGAGTAAACGTCAACATTGATCAATGAAATGAAATAAAATCACACTCAGATTTTGAGCTCTAGTCGACTCTATACGTGGACAAACCTCTCCAGGACGGGGGTCTTGGTCTTGGTCTTCATGGCCAGGTACTGGTCCCGACAGGAGCCGCACAGGAGGTAGTAGGGGTTCCCGCTCCCGCACTCGCCCCCGAACCATCCGTCCACGTAGGACCCGTCGCTACGGTAACCCTGGCGGTTGGTGCTGCGCCCACAGCCCGGGTGACACTTCTTCATGTGTTGGTTGAAGTTGTCCACGTTGGCGTCGCACAGTTCACACACCACCACCTCGTCACGGTCGTCCACCTCACACACGTGCTGCCGGACACACACACACACACACACACAGGACAGAGTTGATCATGTGACCTGAGACACACCAGATAGAACCTCAAACTTTTCCTCATCCAGCAGATGTTGAGCCACTCATGGATCTAGATGTTGTTTGTTTGTGACTCCAGACACTGACACAGTTGAGAAACCTTCTTGTGTCTGAAGTATGTCACTGTCATCAGAATAATTAATATTTTGAATTTAACATTTAAAATGTTCAAACTCTTGTTACTTTTTTGTAGTAGTAGTAGTAGTAGTAGTAGTAGTTTTTTGTAGAAGTACTGAATTACTTGTCAAAATAATTGAATTTAATAATTTTTTATTTTAGAGGATGAATTTGTTTTTGTTGAATAATTACATTTTAAAATGTGTATACATTGAATTGTTTTGGGGTTTTTTTATTGAAAAAATTAAAATTTTCGAAATTATTATTAATTTTTTTATACCTAGAGTTTAATATTCAAATTCAAATAATTCAAAAATAAATGCTATAACAGTGCCGCCAGAAAATAACAAAATAATACCAAGCACTACTGTCATCAGTGAACAGAGAAGCAGATGCAACATGAATGCTCCTCCCATGATGCAACACTAATAGACTCAGGGACGCAGTCGTTTCTCGTGCTATTAGAATGTTTAATTCTCGCTCACACTCGCTCTCAAAAAAAAAGAATTGAATGATTAAATCTTGAATATGAAGTTCTATGTGTGAATTAATCCTTAATTTTGAATAATAATATTAGAATTTGTTTTATTTTACATCATTGAAAGAAAATGAAACCTTTCAATAAACAAATTATTGAATTAAATTCATCCCCAAAATAATTGAATGTTTCAAAAAAACAAAAATCCATTTTATGCCTTCTGTTATCTCAGGGTCACAGGGTCAAGGTGACCCAAAGGTATCAGGCGTTCGGGTCACCTTGACCCCAGAGATAACACAAGGTTTAAATTCAACCGTTCAATATTACGATGCCAATTGAATACTTCCATAGTTGTATTAAATTTTTAAATGCATTTATTATTAACAAAAAAAACTACTTTTTTCATTCATTCGTTCATTTCATTCATAAATAAAAAATAGACATTGCAGTTAGTTTCATGCTTGTATTAAAAAAGTTTTTAAAAAATGGGTTTTCATTGGTGTTTTATTTAGAGTTTTGCACTTTGATTTGTGTAATATAATTATAATTATTCGTCATATTGTTTATTCCAGGTGTGTTTAGCAGTGCTGTGCCATTTATGGATTTTATTTTTAATTAAGTCAAGTTAAATAAAGTTATTTAAATTGATTTAAGTATCAAGTTATATGTTGATTCTATCAAGTTATGTGTTGATTCTATCAAGTTATGTGTTGATTCTCTCAAGTTAAATGTTGATTCTATCAAGTTATATGTTAATTCTATCAAGTTACATGTTGATTCTATCAAGTTATATGTTGATTCTCTCAAGTTATATGTTGATTCTATCAAGTTATATGTTGATTCTATCAAGTTATATGTTGATTCTATCAAGTTATATGTTGATTCTATCAAGTAATATGTTGATTCTCTCAAGTTATATGTTGATTCTCTCAAGTTATATGTTGATTCTATCAAGTTATATGTTGATTCTATCAAGTTATGTGTTGATTCTATCAAGTTATATGTTGATTCTATCACGTTATATGTTGATTCTCTCAAGTTATATGTTGATTCTATCAAGTTATATGTTGATTCTATCAAGTTATATGTTGATTCTCTCAAGTTATATGTTGATTCTATCAAGTTATATGTTGATTCTATCAAGTTATGTGTTGATTCTATAAAGTTATATGTTGATTCTATCAAGTTATATGTTGATTCTCTCAAGTTATATGTTGATTCTATCAAGTTATATGTTGATTCTATCAAGTTATATGTTGATTCTCTAAAGTTATATGTTGATTCTCTCAAGTTATATGTTGATTCTATAAAGTTATATGTTGATTCTATCAAGTTATATGTTGATTCTCTCAAGTTATATGTTGATTCTATCAAGTTATATGTTGATTCTATCAAGTTATATGTTGATTCTCTCAAGTTATATGTTGATTCTATCAAGTTATATGTTGATTCTATCAAGTTATATGTTGATTCTCTCAAGTTATGTGTTGATTCTATCAAGTTATATGTTGATTCTCTCAAGTTATGTTGATTCTCTCAAGTTATGTTGATTCTATCAAGTTATGTGTTGATTCTATCAAGTTATGTGTTGATTCTCTCAAGTTAAATGTTGATTCTATCAAGTTATATGTTAATTCTATCAAGTTACATGTTGATTCTATCAAGTTATATGTTGATTCTCTCAAGTTATATGTTGATTCTATCAAGTTATATGTTGATTCTATCAAGTTATATGTTGATTCTATCAAGTTATATGTTGATTCTATCAAGTAATATGTTGATTCTCTCAAGTTATATGTTGATTCTCTCAAGTTATATGTTGATTCTATCAAGTTATATGTTGATTCTATCAAGTTATGTGTTGATTCTATCAAGTTATATGTTGATTCTATCACGTTATATGTTGATTCTCTCAAGTTATATGTTGATTCTATCAAGTTATATGTTGATTCTATCAAGTTATATGTTGATTCTCTCAAGTTATATGTTGATTCTATCAAGTTATATGTTGATTCTATCAAGTTATGTGTTGATTCTATAAAGTTATATGTTGATTCTATCAAGTTATATGTTGATTCTCTCAAGTTATATGTTGATTCTATCAAGTTATATGTTGATTCTATCAAGTTATATGTTGATTCTCTAAAGTTATATGTTGATTCTCTCAAGTTATATGTTGATTCTATAAAGTTATATGTTGATTCTATCAAGTTATATGTTGATTCTCTCAAGTTATATGTTGATTCTATCAAGTTATATGTTGATTCTATCAAGTTATATGTTGATTCTCTCAAGTTATATGTTGATTCTATCAAGTTATATGTTGATTCTATCAAGTTATATGTTGATTCTCTCAAGTTATGTGTTGATTCTATCAAGTTATATGTTGATTCTCTCAAGTTATGTTGATTCTATCAAGTTATGTGTTGATTCTATCAAGTTATGTGTTGATTCTATCAAGTTATATGTTGATTTAAATGCATTTATTATTAACAAAAAAAAAAAAAAAAATTCATTCATTTCATTCATAAATAAAAAATAAACATTGCAAATGTTTGTTTTGATTGAAGCACATTTTGTGAGATTGAATAATCAAAACACCTTTAAGAATAATGTGACCCAACACAAAAAGATGACTTCAATCAAACAAAACCGTTTCATGTTTTCTTTTGTCTGTATTTCTTGCATTCAAATCATTTTTTTGATTGACATTGTTATTATTGACTGACATGACTCTGTGTGTGTGTGTGTGTGTGTGTGTGTGTGTGTGTGTGTGTGTGTGTGTGTGTTGACGTGCACATGCAGGTGAAGAAGAAGGTGAAGCAGGAAGTGAAGCAGGAGGTGAAGCAGGAAGTGAAGCAGGAGGTGAAGCAGGAAGTGAAGCAGGAGGTGAAGCAGGAAGTGAAGCAGGAAGTGAAGCAGGAGGTGAAGCAGGAAGTGAAGCAGGAGGTGAAGCAGGAAGTGAAGCAGGAGGTGAAGCAGGAAGTGAAGCAGGAAGTGAAGCAGGAGGTGAAGCAGGAAGTGAAGCAGGAAGTGAAGCAGGAAGTGAAGCAGGAAGTGCAGCAGGAAGTGAAGCAGGAGGTGAAGCAGGAGGTGCAGCAGGAGGTGAAGCAGGAAGTGAAGCAGGAAGTGAAGCAGGAGGTGAAGCAGGAAGTGAAGCAGGAAGTGAAGCAGGAAGTGAAGCAGGAGGTGAAGCAGGAAGTGAAGCAGGAGGTGAAGCAGGAAGTGAAGCAGGAAGTGAAGCAGGAGGTGCAGCAGGAAGTGAAGCAGGAGGTGCAGCAGGAAGTGAAGCAGGAGGTGAAGCAGGAAGTGAAGCAGGAAGTGAAGCAGGAAGTGAAGCAGGAGGTGAAGCAGGAAGTGAAGCAGGAGGTGCAGCAGGAAGTGAAGCAGGAAGTGAAGCAGGAGGTGCAGCAGGAGGTGAAGCAGGAGGTGCAGCAGGAGGTGAAGCAGGAGGTGAAGCAGGAGGTGAAGCAGGAAGTGAAGCAGGAGGTGCAGCAGGAAGTGAAGCAGGAGGTGAAGCAGGAAGTGAAGCAGGAGGTGCAGCAGGAAGTGAAGCAGGAAGTGAAGCAGGAGGTGAAGCAGGAGGTGAAGCAGGAGGTGAAGCAGGAGGTGCAGCAGGAGGTGCAGCAGGAGGTGAAGCAGGAGGTGAAGCAGGAAGTGAAGCAGGAGGTGCAGCAGGAGGTGAAGCAGGAGGTGCAGCAGGAGGTGCAGCAGGAGGTGCAGCAGGAGGTGCAGCAGGAGGTGCAGCGCACGAGCAGAACGGTGGCCCCGCTGGCCCAAAGCAGAAAGTCACACACACCCATGTTGGCCAGTCCAGTACCTCTGGGATCCACATTCCCAGAATGTCCGTGTCACTGGCCAGGTCCGAGCCGAACATGGCCTCCATGGTCTCCTCGTCCAGGTCCATCTCCAGCTCTTCGTCCAGGTTGATGTCGTACAGAGCCCCCGAGTCCTGCTGCTGCTGTTGTTGTTGTTGTTGTTGTTGCTGCTGTTGTTGTTGTTGTTGCTGCTGCTGCTGCTGAGGCTGCTGCTGCTGCAGGGGCGGGACCTCCCGCCGGGCCTGGCTGTGGTGGGCCTGCACTGAGCGGTACAGTCCGGCTGGGAAGAGACCGGAACCGTCAGGGACTTTTTGAAGTGACAAGAGCCGGAGATGGTTCTCACCTGCTCGGGCCAGGAGGGTTCGAGCTGCCAGGTCCAGGCGCTGCTTTCTTCCTGCAGCCGTGCGGCTGGTGAAGGTGTTGCTGCTCGACGAGGACAAACCTTCACGGTCCGCACACTCGGTGCTGAAACAAAGATACCGTCAGGGTTTGGTGTAAAAGTCAACGAGAAGATCAGTCAAAAATATATATCAGTGTCATCAGAATATTGTATAGTTGGATTTAACATATCTATTGTATTCATGTATTTATTTTACTGTTTATACATGTATCTATGGATGTTAGTTTGGATGGATGTTTTTATCGTTGCCAATAAATACTCAAACTTAGTGGAGTAATAGTAAAAACCTTTATGGGTGTGATACCACAGACCTTTAGGAGGGTAATACTACGGACCTTTGGGGAGTAATACAAACTTTGCGGAGTAATACTATGAACCTTTAAGGGGTTAATACTAAGGACTTTGGTGAGTAATACTATGAACCATTAAGGGGTCAATACTACAGACTTTGCGTAGTAATACCACAAACCTTTGCCAAGTAATACTACAAACCTTTAGGGGGGTAATACTACATACTTAGCCGAGTAATACTATGAAGCTTTGCAGTGTAATACTATGAGCCTTTAAAGGGTTAATAATATGGACTTTGCCAATTAATACTACAAACCTTTAGGGGGGTAATACTACATACTTAGCCGAGTAATACTATGAAGCTTTGCAGTGTAATACTATGAGCCTTTAAAGGGTTAATAATATGGACTTAGCCAAGTAATACTACAAAACTTTGCGGAGTAATAATATGAAACTTTAAGGGATTATTACTACTGAACTTTGCGGAGTAATATTATGAACCTTTAGGGGGGTAATATTAAGGACTTAGCGGAGTAATACGACGAACCTTTGCGGAGTAATACTATGAACCTTTAAGGGATTAATACTACTGAACTTTGCAGAGTAATACTATGAACCTTAAGGGGGGTAATATTAAGGACTTAGCAGAGTAATACGACGAACCTTTGCGGAGTAATACTATGGAGCTTTGCGTGGATTTAACATATCAATTGTTTTTATTAAATTAAATTCTATAGTCATTTCTAGATTGAAAGGTCGAATACGTTTTCGTCAAATAAAAAAAAATAAATGATCTAAATTCAACATTATTTAACTCGTAGACTTTTAAATTCAATATAAAATATATAAAAGTGATACGAGACGATACTAAGAGAGAACCTAGTTGATCGTCTAAGTCATCGCATGATTGTGTCATTGGATGAAAGTTTGATCCAGTAGCTCCACAACAAGAACACAGCCAGATAAATATTTAACAGCACCTTTTCTTATTGTTATTTTTGTAAATATGTTAATGTATATATAATATAGGGCAGATTTTTATTATATTCTATTTAGATTTTTCTTTTCATTTTATTATTTTATTTCTGGGTGTTTTTTATTTGTGGTATTGCTGTTGTTTAAACCGAATTTCCCCTCGCGAGACGAATAAAGGATTTCTGATCTGATCTGATCGGTGCTCGTTTAGTAATGTCTGGTGACTCTAATATACCACCATTAGTATAAAGAAATTTTTTTTTTACTTTTGAATAAAATTAAATAAAAGTTGTTTTTTTTATTATTGATTAATCTTGTTGTTTTTCCAGCATTTAATTCATTTTGTTTAAGTGACTGAAGTTTTTCTATTAATTGTTTTTTTTCTATGAAAAGGTTGAATTTGTTTAGATTTTTTAAATTATAATATAATTGAGAAATAATGAATATATCTAACGGCAGACGATCCTGTGACGACGTAGAAGCTCAAGATCCAGAAGCTCGGTACTCTTCTGCTAATGTCTGGCAGCATTTATATTGAATTTAAAAGACTGCGAATTAAATTATATTGAATTTGGAACATTAATTTTTTAATTATTAGAAATAGAATATCAAACTCTATGTGTAAAAAAAAAAAGATGATTGATTTTAATCATAAATATATAAATAAATATCAATATGGATTTTTTTTTTAATTCATGTAAAGTCAACCCTTCAATATTCTGATACACTTATAAGATACACTTATAAGACACAACAAGGTACCTCTCACTGAAGCCTTCCTCCAGCTCTGCAGCATCAGAGTTCTCTCCAGGCGAGGAGAAGAAGGTCCTCCTCTCAGCAGACTTCAGGCCTCCAGAGGCTCCTGCACAGGACGACTCTGAAGCTTCCGCACAGGTTTCTTCACGGTTGTCGTCGGAGAGCGGATGTTCGATCATCCACATGGCGAGCACCGTGATGTTCTGAGTATCCGCTTCTCCTCGTGCACCTGGACCCAGACGCTCGTGAGGAACCTTCACCATGAAGAACTCGACGCGACTCACCTGTGGCCTCCAGAGCTTTGGTGATCTGCCTCAGAGAGAAGCCCATCTCCAGCAGAGGCACAGCGATGGCGGGAGGAGGAGGGGAGGTGGAGAGGCGGCTGGTCGGGTCCGACAGAGCTGCAGACGAACACAATCACTTCCTGCTCTTGTAGTATATTTGTCAGAATATACAGGCACGGCAGATTCAAGAGTAATACTACAGACCCTTGCAGAGTTTTAATACAGACACTAGCAGAATAATACTTCAGACCCTTGCAGTTACTCTTCTGATGTCACTATGGCGGCTCAGAAGAGTAACCGCAGCAACAGGCTCCTCTCCACGCACTGCAGAACTGAACGTTTTAAGACTTTGTTCCTTCTGCCATGAGATGCTACAATAGAATTCTCGCTCATGCTTGACATGCACTTTTGACTTTTGGTTGGCGACTTTTGAATTATTTATTTATGTTTTGTATGCATTTATTTTATTTGTGTATTTATTTGATTGTATTCATGTTTTTATTTTACTGTTTATACATGTATCTATGGATGTTAGTTTGGATGGATGTTTTTATTGCTGCTGGACAAAGGAATTTATCCTCCAGGATCACTAAAGTATCTTGTAGCAAAAGTAATACTACTTACCTTTGCCAATAAATACTCAAACTTAGTGGAGTAATAGGAAAAACCTTTATGGGTGTGATACCACAGACCTTTAGGAGGGTAATATTACGGACCTTTGGGGAGTAATACAAACTTTGCGGAGTAATACTATGAACCTTTAAGGGGTTAATACTAAGGACTTTGGGGAGTAATACTATGAACCTTTAAGGGGTTAATACTAAGGACTTTGGGGAGTAATACTATGAACCTTTAAGGGGTCAATACTACGGACTTTGCGTAGTAATACCACAAACCTTAGCCAAGTAATACTACAAACCTTTAGGGGGGTAATACTACATACTTAGCCAAGTAATACTATGAAGCTTTGCAGTGTAATACTATGAGCCTTTAAAGGGTTAAAAATATGGACTTAGCCAAGTAATACTACAAATCTTTGCGGAGTAATAATATAAACCTTTAAGGGATTATTACTACTGAACTTTGCGGAGTAATACTATGAACCTTTAGGGGGGTAATATTAAGGACTTGGTTGAGTAATACGACAAACCTTTGCGGAGTAATACTATGACCCTTTAAGGGGGTAATACTAAGGACTTTGGGGAGTAATACTATGAACCTTTAAGGGGTCAATACTAAGGACTTTGGGGAGTAATACTATGAACCATTAAGGGGTCAATACTACAGACTTTGCGTAGTAATACCACAAACCTTTGACAAGTAATACTACAAACCTTTAGGGGGGTAATACTACATACTTAGCCGAGTAATACTATGAAGCTTTGCAGTGTAATACTATGAGCCTTTAAAGGGTTAATACTACGGACTTTGCCAAGTAATACTACAAACCTTAGCCAAGTAATACTACAAACCTTTAGGGGGGTAATACTACATACTTAGCCAAGTAATACTACAAATCTTTGCGGAGTAATAATATAAACCTTTAAGGGATTATTACTACTGAACTTTGCGGAGTAATACTATGAACCTTTAGGGGGGTAATATTAAGGACTTGGTTGAGTAATACGACGAACCTTTGCGGAGTAATACTATGACCCTTTAAGGGGGTAATACTAAGGACTTTGTGGAGTAAAACTACAAACCTTTGCGGAGTAATACTATGGAGCTTTGCGTAGTAGTAATAGACCTTTACTGATTTTAAGTGCACCTATAGTCTGAGTAATACGGTAGATCACTTACAGGTGCCGGTTCTGTTCTGGGATCGACCGGTCTGAGTGTCGGGGGAGGAAAGGCTCTGCCGCCTGCCGACCTCATCGGAGGGGGAGGTGGGGAGGGAGGCGACCGGGGGTGTCTGAGCTCGTCTGTTAGGACCGAGCGCCGTGGTTGGATAGCTGGAGAACATTTGCCTGTCGTGATAGAAGGACGAGAGGTTCATTCATCTGAGGAGCAGCAGAAGATCTTCCAGCAGGACTCGGACCTCAGCAGACTGAGCGGCATGGCACCGGGAGACTCTGCAGCAGGAGCCGTCTCCGGGTCAGTGACGGGTGTGGTGGCCGTGGTGGTGTCCTCCAGGGAGGAGCTCATGAAGGACGTGGTGCTGGACGTGGATGGACTCGTGGTCACGGGCGTCTGGGCCAGTTGATCGCCTTCTGGGGGGTCACTGTGGCCCTCTGGGTCACTCCGTGGTACTGGGACCACACAGACAAGAAGATGTCAAACTTCATCACACAAGGAGCTCAAATATTTTAACAAAATGTATTTTTATTAGACTATCAGCAACAGAAATGATGAGTTTGATATCATTAGTTCTTCTTGGAGGCTCAATATATCATGATTATCTAGGTTTTTGTCTTTCCTTTTAGCCATTGAATTTCATATTATATTTTATCTCATCTCATTAATACACTTCAAAGATTGAACATTTATGCTTTGACACATTTTATCTTTGCATTTAGCAAGATTGTATTTTTGAAAGACTGTATTTCGTAAGATTCTATTTCAGTATTTTTGAAAGATTCTATTTTTGCATCTTGTAAGATTCTACTTTAGTAAGATTCTACTTCGGTATTTCATGAGATTGTTTTTAGAAAGATTGTATTTCTGTTGTTTTTTTTAAATTGTTTTTCGAAAGATTGTTTTTTTGTATTTTATAAGATTGTATTTTGTTAAAACTGTATTTTTTTAAGATTGCATTTTCGTATTTTATAAGATTGTATTTTGTTAAAACTGTATTTTCTTAAGATTGCATTTTCGTATTTTATAAGATTGTATTTTGTAAAATAGTATTTTTGTAAAATTTTAATTTTGAAATTTTGTATTTTATAACATACAAAACTTCAAAATTACAATTTTATTTATTTTATTTATTTTATATATAATAATATAAAAATCAAAATTTCAAAATACAGAATTTCAAAATGAAAATTTTGCAAAAATACAATTTGCAAAGACTGTATTTTATAAGATTGTATTTTGTAAAATTGTCTTATCAGACATTAATGTGTGTATTTTTATTTTTGCCATTTTTCTTAAAAAACAGAAGCTGCAAATAATGTAATTTTTTCCTCAGTGAGGTTAATGGAGTCAAACTTTTAACTTCAACATCCTCTCAACACTGTCATCAGTGAACAGAGAAGCAGATGCAGCACGAATGCTCCTCCCATGATGCAACACTAACAGACTCAGGGACTCATTAATTCCCAGAGGAGACCTCCAGAGGATCAGTAAAGTCCATCTATGCCCGTCAACATCTCTACCTGCTCCGGACGTGCCCGACTCCTCCAACAGGCCGGTCACCACCAGCTTGTAGATGATGGACTGAGCTCGCTCCAGGTCCACCAGACCCAGAGCCCTCTTGATGGGCGAGCGCATGACGGCCCGCTTCACCATGTGCCGCATCAGGAACTGCAGCGCCGCTCGCATCTCCGCCTCCTCCGGGCAGACGGGCGTGTTGGCGTTGTTGCCGCCGATGTTCAGGTCGGCATTATGACCGCTGGCGCTGGTGTCCGGCTGGGCCTGGACCAGGGAGAGAAGGTTTGGTTTCTGAGCTTCGTGGGATTCGCTCTGAAGGTCGTTCTATGAAGTCAGGATTTCTGTCTCGTCCATTTAATCTCTTGAAAAATGTGTGAAAGTATTCAAGAGAATCTAAACTGGTGAGTGTTATAACATGTTTCAATGTTATTGTACATGTTTATCCTTAATTACTATTATTTTTAATCATTACATTGTATCATTTCTTTATAAAATTAATGATTTTAGGCACAAAATTTGATATAATGGCATTTTATAGAAAAAACGGCGAAGGACATTTAATTTTTCGATATATATATATATTTGTAAATAAATACATTTGTTTCAGAAAATTGGAATTTTGTATAACAATGTGTACATTTGTTTAAGAAATAAAAAAATCATGAATCAAATTTACAGAATTCGTACTAATGCTTTAAAACAAATTATATATATATATATATATAAATATATATATATCCATTTATATATTTTTAAAGCATTCATTAAAGCATTCATTATTTTTTGTAATAAGTAATTTAATCATTTGTATATCAAAAGGTTGCTTTTGTTTTTGTTTTTAACAATTGAATTAAAAAAAACCAAACATTTTCAAATCAATGATTTTTTACCACCACAGAGTTTGATATAAAAAATCCAACATTTTTAAATTAAATTCTTTTAAATCTTGAACATTTGAATTTAAGATGTAGAAGGCTACAAATTAAAATAAATATTTCATTAAAAAAAATCATAAATTATGAATATCAAACTTTATATGTCAATAAAAAATGCATTAATTTCTAAAATAGTTAAATTATTAGAAAGAATAAAATGAGTTAAATGCTAAAAAACAATTAAACAAAAAAAACATGTTATATTCTGATGTCACTGATATTCCCCCATTTATACCAGCCCTTAATTATTCTTGTATTTGGAAAATTATAATTTAAATGATATAAATGTGCAATTTAATAAAATATTTATAATTTGTTTACATCAGGAAAACATTGAACCATTTGAAATCAATGTATTATGCATCAAAATTACAATTAAATCATATTTTTCGTCTTATAATATAACATTAACGTCATAAATACTCTGACATCTAAAAGTAAACCATGACTAGACGAGTGAACAGAAGCTCTACCTTGGGGATGAGCAGCAGCTCCGCATACTTGCTGCAGCTCAACAGGACGCTGAGGGTCTTCATGGCTCCCAGGTACAGGTAGGACAGCTGGACCGCGTGGATCTCCGACTGCGTGGAGACGGACGGCTCGTGACTCCTGGAGTGTTCGTGACCTTTCCTCCGGCTTCCATCCGAGGGGGCGTTGCCCGCGGCGGCGAACAGGCCGTCCTTCCCGCCCGCCACGTTGGCGATCTCGCTCTCGGACTTGGAGTTGGAGGCCAGGTGCGCCTTCACCTCCTCCAGGCTGTGAGACACCCTCAGGTCCGACGACCCGCCTTCGGTCCTGACCGGCTTGTTGTCGGGGGCGACGGGCGCGTCCTGACCCGCGGGGGCGACCCGGTGCTTCTTGTCATGGCGTCGGGCGCTGAGCTTGTTGGGCGTGTCCTCGTGCACGCTGGTGAGACAGGTGAGGTCCAGCAGCAGGGAGGGGCTGAGGCCGCAGAGGCGGGGCACGTCGAAGGCCAGCGGGTCACATGGGTCCAGGTTATACAGCGGCGTGTCACTGGAGCAGAGGAACAACTTATCATCTCAGTAACACCTTTTCACTGTTTTGGTACGAAGAGTCGTTTGTTTACAAGTTTTGATAGATTTTTGTTTCCATAAAGACTTTGATTTGATGGAAAAGATCAATTATTTATTCTTTATGGTGGCACAGAAGTCACATTTACAAATTCACCTTTGTTTTGAGTATTGTTTTGATTGTTAAAGCGCTTTGTGACCCTGGTCTCGAAAAGCGCTATATAAATAAATATTACTTACTTACTTACTTCCTTACTTACAATTGTAGTTTTGTTTCAAAATAAAGATGTAGTTTCATAGTTTCATGAAATTTTAATTTTGTTAAGGAGTTTGTAATTATGTTTCAGGAAATTGTATTTTTTTTTTCAAATGTACCTTTTTCTTGAAGAATTTGTAAATTTGTTTTAGCAAATTGTAAATTTGTTTGAAGAAATGATAAATTCAATTCAGGAAATTGAAAATTTCTTTCCAAATTTGTTATTTTCTTTTAGCAAATTATCGTTTTGTTTTAGCAAATTGTAAATGAGTTTCAGGAAATTAGAATTTTGTATCAAAATTTGTCAATTTGTTTCAGAAATAAAAAAAATCATGAAACCAATTTACAGAATTTGTACATTTGTTTTAGCAAGTTGTTGTTTTGTTTAATAAATTGTAAGTTTGTAGATTAGTAGATTTATTTTCAGGAAATGTATCATTTGTTTCAGGAATAAAAACTTATAAAACAAATGTACAGAATTTGTAAATTACCTTAAGCAAATAGTTATACATTGTAATGTGTTTCATTTTGTACAATTTGCCTACATTTTTGTAAATGTGTTTTGCACTTCTGTGACTCTGGCTCATCGTCACATGACCTCGTACCTGATGGTGATCTCGGCTTCATCCCACTGCACCTTCGCCGAGGTGCTTCCTTCCTTGACGACGCCCAGCAGCGTCGCCTGGCGACCCGTCTGCTTGTGGACGCATCTCCCGCCGACCCGGAGCCCGGCGTCGATCCCGCCGATCACCGCCAGCACCGGCCACACGTCGGTGCACAGCGCCCTCAGGTGGCTCTCCGACAGCTCGGCCAGGAAGTGCTGCCGGGCCAGACGTCCTCGCTCCTCCTCGGGTCGGGTCGCGGGCTCCTGGTTGTCTCTCTGGGCGTCGTGTTCCTCGCGGCTCTGGACCGAGCGGCTCTTCTTCAGCCTCTGGCCGGTCGAGGCGCCCGCCGCCTCCCGGAGGCACGGCTTGATCTTGTGGAGTCGTTCTATCATGGTCTTGTTGATGGGGTGGGTCCAGCGGTCGGTGCGGTGCAGGATCCGGATCAGTTGCGTGGTGGCTTCGGCCAGAACCGTCGCCATCGGACTACAGATGGGGTCTCCTGGGAGGAGATCTCGAGGCGTCCCTCGCATCTGCATGTCGCAGATCTTCACCTGCGTCCAAACAGTGGCACAGTCAGAGGATCCTCTTCGATCATGTGGTCAGTATGTAATGCAATACTCTAGGTGGCGCTATTATCTAGTACATTTCCTGCCTAAACCATTGAAAGAATCAGTGGAAAATAGTATTTTATTAAACTAGACAATATTAATTATGGGTGAAAATCAACACTTTTACAGCTAATGATGGATAATAATGTTTATATTTGTTTCCTTGTTTAGATACAAATGAAAACATATTTTAATTAAACTAAAATAAACATCATACAGAATAAACTCAATGATATAAAAACTAAAGAAAACTATTAAAAACCTGTCGTCTGCACCAGAACATCAGAGATACTTCCTACACACTCATTACAAACACACACAAATACACTACAAATAACAAATAATATATTTTTTTAAATAGTCAAATTTAAATGTCAACAGCGGGGATCAAACAGGCGAAACCTCACGTCCTCGAAGTTTTAAAAAAAATGTGCGTGTTACCATGGCAACTAAACAAACTGTTGACAGAGCGCGAAAGCCTAAAACACCAGCGGCCTGATGTACTTTTTGGGGGGTTTTATGCACAAAAATCGTGCTGAGCCTTTCATCAAAGTCCATTTGTATCAATACTGGAAAGAACGGTAAAAAGTTCATAGTTTCCGCTATTTCTGTAGATGGCGGATGTTTGGTTCTGGATCAGACAGGAAGGATCAATACGTGCAGCCCTCATTTAAATATGATTTGCATATGTAAAAGAGGGCGTGGGAAAGGGACGAACAAGTCTGCGATTAATTCTACGTTGACTGGGATGTACGAAGGAAAAAGTGCCTAAATTCGTGTCGCGCACAGATTCATACATATATTTATGTGTTGCGTCATCTTCTGGATTTCAGTTTCCGGACATATTTAGTAGAAGATCTACGAACTTCTTAGTACATGAGGCTCATATTTAGTAGAAGATCTACGAACTTCTTAGTACATGAGGCTCATATTTAGTAGAAGATCTAGAACTTCTTAGTACATGACGCTCATATTTAGTAGAAGATCTAGAACTTCTTAGTACATGAGGCTCATATTTAGTAGAAGATCTAGAACTTCTTAGTACATGAGGCTCATATTTAGTAGAAGATCTAGAACTTCTTAGTACATGAGGCTCATATTTAGTAGAAGATCTACGAACTTCTTAGTACATGAGGCTCATATTTAGTAGAAGATCTAGAACTTCTTAGTACATGAGGCCCTGAACAGGGACTTGACACTGAAGTGAAGTCCAGGGTTGAAGACTTGTCTTTACAAAAGGTAAAAATCAAAAAGTTCTGAATCATCATCTCAGTTTGATTCTTTATGTCTGTTCAGAGCTAGAAAGTTGACCAAGTGTCACATCTTTTCAAGTGTTTTTATCTTTTTAAAAAGGTGACAAACACATTTTAACAAACACTCAAAGTAGCTAAACGTGCTCAAGGTCACGCACCTTCTCTCCAGGGTTGCTGCTGTAGAACATCACGCAGGGAAACAACTCGGTGGCGTCCACATCCTCAAAGGCTAGTTTAGGCTCCTGCAGGTTCACATGTGATCACAGTGTAAACACACATGTCAATCAAGCGCTGACGCACACGCACACACACACACACACACACACACACCTCTCCGTTCTTCCCGAACATCACAGTGCGAGCCTCCATGTCCAGCACGCAGGTGATGAAGTCTCCCTGGGTGAAGCTGCCGAGCGTCTGGGTCTGCTCTCCGTTGTGGTACAGGTTGCCGCTGTAGGCCCGGTACAGCCACATGTCGGCGGTGGTGCGGTGGTTGAAGTCGTGGACGGGCCAGCGGGACACGCCCACGCAGGTGCCCTCGTTGCCGCGGTTCTCCTTCACCATGTAGAACTGAAGAGCAGCACAAGACCAGATGGTTAAACAAGACCAGATGGTTAAACAAGACCAGATGGTTAAACAAGACCAGATGGTTAAACAAGACCAGATGGTTAAACAAGACCAGATAAACTTTATCTAATCATTATATTGGAGAATAAAGCAGATATTGTTGTGTTTTACTGGGTTGTGTCGACTGTTAGTTAATCCATTTATTTATTAATGTCGTTTTTATTACTGTCATGTGCAGTTTTATAATAATTATGGTAACAACATTTGTATTGTTTGACACATGGAGATGGAGCATGAATGCTTGTCCCATAATGCAACACTAATAGACTCAGAGACGCATTCATTCCTCGTGCTAATAGATTGTTTAATTCTGAGTTTCTGAGTTTTATCTATCTTTCTTCTTTTTAACCTTGTTGCACTTGTTGCTATGACGATAAAGGACTGAACTGAACTCGATTTCAAATGTTTAAATTTTACTTGTTTCTTAATGATTTTATGAGTTTGATATCCCAATTATTAATTATTCAAAATTAATTGTTGTTAAAAATATATACATTCTAAATGTTATATATATATAATTAATATTATATTTATTAATTTAAAAGGCTATACATAAATAAAAATATATTATAAATATATTATATATTGACTTTTTTTAATTATTGAAAAAAGGGTGAAAGAAAAAGTTTTGAAAATAAATAATAAAAATAATATTAAAACAAACATTTTGATATAGAAAATCATTTAATTAAATTATTAAAACAATTCGATGCTTAGAAATAACAACATATCGATAAAAACTGATCTGCTCTCCATCCATCCTTGTGTCACGTTAATATTGATCATTAATATTGATCGTTAATATTTATCATTAATATTGATCATTAATATTGATCGTTAATATTGATCGTTAATATTGATCGTTAGTATTGATCATTAATATTGATCATTAATATCGATCATTAATATCGATCATTAATATCGATCATTAATATCGATCATTAATATCGATCATTAATATCGATCATTAATATCGATCATTAATATCGATCATTAATATCGATCGTTAATATCGATCGTTAATATCGATCGTTAATATCGATCGTTAATATTGATCGTTAATATTGATCATTAATATCGATCATTAATATCGATCATTAATATTGATCATTAATATCGATCATTAATATCGATCATTAATATTGATCATTAATATTGATCATTAATATCGATCATTAATATCGATCATTAATATTGATCATTAATATTGATCATTAATATCGATCATTAATATTGATCGTTAATATTGATCATTAATATTGATCATTAATATCGATCATTAATATCGATCATTAATATCGATCATTAATATTGATCATTAATATTGATCATTAATATCGATCATTAATATTGATCGTTAATATCGATCACTAACCTTCCACTGGTAGCATCCGGACGAGATGCCGGTGGCCGCGAGGCCGTAGCCCTTCCCTCCGCTGCCGTGGGTCAGAACCTGTCCGTTCTCCACCACACAACACTGGGTCTTCTCGGGGTCGAAGGACACTTCCTGGACGGGCAGCTGGTCGTCCTCTTCTTCTGCTTCTCCCTGAGGGTCCAGACACGGTCAGCGGGTGAAGGAAACGAGGAAGAGAGAGACACACACTGACCTGTAGGTGGAGCTCTTCCACCTTCTCCTTCACCTGCAGCAGGTGTTTGGCTTCGGCCACAGGAGTTTCCCACATGCAGTCGGAGAGCAGCGAGAAGAGTCGCTGAACCACCTGAGACACAAACACAGCTCGTCACTCACAACAACTAGAGTCTTACAAGTCTCTAGTTTTAACTCATTTATTGTCTTTTTATTCTTAATTTTCCTTTTCTTTACTCATTTATTCTATGATTAAATCCCCCTTTGAGCATATTATTGCTTTACAAAAATGGAAGTATATCAACTCCATCAGAATCATTGATGGTTAAATTTAGGATTTCCACATTTTGAAACTTTTTTTTTTAATCGACATTTGTAAAAATACTTTTCTTTAATAAGATATTCATACACAACTAAGAGAAGAGACTGAGACTGTCACGTTCACATTTACAAACCTACATGTACACAATTTTGTTTGAAAAAAGGTAATTTAATTAAAAAGGAAATTGTAATTTTGTTTCATGAATTTTTATTTTGTTTCAAGAAATTTTCATTTTGTTTAAAAGTTTATAAATATGTTTCAGAAAATAGTACATTTGTTTCAGAAAATAGTACATTTGTTTCAGAAAATAGTACATTTGTTTCAGGAAAATATACATTTGTTTCAGAAAATAGTACATTTGTTTCAGGAAAATATACATTTGTTTCAAGAAATTGCAAAAAATGTTCAAGAAATTGTAAATTTGTTTCAGTAAATTAGAATTTTGTATCAAAATCTGAACATTTGTGTCAGAAATAAAAAAATGTGTATATTTGTTTTAGCAAGTTGTTGTTTTGTTTGATAAAATGTAAATTTGTAGATTAGTAGATTCTTTTTCAGGAAACAGTTAATATATTACAGAGTTTGTTTTAATTTGTAGCCTTTATAATTCAATTTAAAAATGTTGGTAAAAATAAGACTACTTGATCGAACATTAAGTCAATCAAAATAAAATAAATTAAGTAGCTAAAGATCGATTCTGTGCTGTGAAATATCAACGATGTATCGGGTTAAAGATAAGAGCCTCATAGATAATAAAGTGAACACCTGACACACCTGAGTCACCTGACCGTCCTCCATGTTGGCCTCACAGGCAGGAAGAACCGCCTCCAGGACGTGGAGCGCGAGCAGTCTGGTCCTGAGGTTCCCCACCAGAGGAAGTCCTGAAGCAAACATAGATCATCTGGGACATTGTTTTATAAACAACGGGTCATTCCTGGAGACGAGATCGTACCCGAGCAGCACTTCTGAGCCGCGATGTTCAGCAGCACCTCGGTCCACTTGGGTGAAGCCATCTTGGATTGGATGGCCTTGGAAGACACCACCCGTCTGAGGAAGACCAGGAAGTCTCCGAGGTGCAGCTCAGCAGTGTGTTGCTTCCGAAGCAGCGCTGCAACACACCAGGAGTCCGTGAAGCAGTTGGAAGTCAGCGGGTTATAGTTCAACTGGAGAGAACCTCTCAGGTCTTTCTTCTCGAGCTCGTCCCCGTCCGACTGTTTGTCCATCTCAGGTTCTTTCCTGGCCAGCGGGGACACGGCAGCCTGGGACAGCAGGTTCTTCAGCTGGCTGCACAGGAGGTCCAGCAGGGACTGCACCACCTTTGGACTCAGCTGGTCCGCGTATGTTCTGAAGAACCAGAGAATAAAATGTTTAATTATTGAGTTTCTGGTCTGAGGTCCTGCTTTAGAGACACAATTCTATATTTATTTTATATAGTTATTGTTTAATATTATCAATATAAATGAAGCGATCAATGTCTGATACATTTTAAGAAAAGAAAAGAAACTAAGGGGTTGATCTGTTGAGACACAATTATTAAAATCATAATTACTGAACATATATTAACATATTCGTCTTTCAATACTGTATCCATATTCACCAGCACTGTATTATTTTGTTAATTACCTGATTTTTGCTTTTAAATCATATATTATTTCTATCATTATTATTTTAAGATTTATATTTCATTGTGTTTAAAATCAACAGTACATTTACAAGTCATTTTTAATCAATTCATATTCATGGCGTTTGTTCATTTTTGTGTTGCAATTAAACTTCTGGCCGCTAGATGGCAGCAGTCATTACATCCTCCGCAGCTAAAGGAGAGTTAACTTAAAATACCAGCAATAACCGAGGACGAGAGGATACAGTGACTGATGTTTGGACATATTTTGGTTTGAAAACAAATGAAAGCAGTTTGACTTTGTCGTGATGACTGAGGACGAGAGGATACAGCAAGTCCAGCAGCTTTTTAAAGCTGATGTTTGGACATATTTTGTTTTTTACTACACAAATATACTTATTACTACACTATCACAACACCAGAGTCAAGTACTGGACAATACTACACATATATACTTGTTACTACACTATCACAACACCAGAGTCAAGTACTCGACAATACTACACATATGTTCTTGTTACTACACTATCACAACACCAGAGTCAAGTACTGGACAATACTACACATATATACTTGTTACTACACTATCACAACACCAGAGTCAAGTACTGGACAATAATACACATATATATACTTGTTACTACACTATCACAACACCAGAGTCAAGTACTGGACAATACTACACATATATACTTGTTACTACACTATCACAACACCAGAGTCAAGTACTGGACAATACTACACATATATACTTGTTACTACACTATCACAACACCAGAGTCAAGTACTGGACAATACTACACATATGTTCTTGTTACTACACTATCACAACACCAGAGTCAAGTACTGGACAATACTACACATATATACCTGTTACTACACTATCACAACACCAGAGTCAAGTACTCGATAATACTACACATATGTTCTTGTTACTACACTATCACAACACCAGAGTCAAGTACTGGACAATACTACACATATATACCTGTTACTACACTATCACAACACCAGAGTCAAGTACTCGACAATACTACACATATGTTCTTGTTACTACACTATCACAACACCAGAGTCAAGTACTGGACAATACTACACATATATACTTGTTACTACACTATCACAACACCAGAGTCAAGTACTCGCCAATACTACACATATGTTCTTGTTACTACACTATCACAACACCAGAGTCAAGTACTGGACAATACTACACATATATCCTTGTTACTACACTATCACAACACCAGAGTCAAGTACTGGACAATACTACACATATATACTTGTTACTACACTATCACAACACCAGAGTCAAGTACTGGACAATACTACACATATGTTCTTGTTACTACACTATCACAACACCAGAGTCAAGTACTGGACAATACTACACATATATACCTGTTACTACACTATCACAACACCAGAGTCAAGTACTCGACAATACTACACATATGTTCTTGTTACTACACTATCACAACACCAGAGTCAAGTACTGGACAATACTACACATATATACCTGTTACTACACTATCACAACACCAGAGTCAAGTACTCGACAATACTACACATATGTTCTTGTTACTACACTATCACAACACCAGAGTCAAGTACTGGACAATACTACACATATATACTTGTTACTACACTATCACAACACCAGAGTCAAGTACTCGACAATACTACACATATGTTCTTGTTACTACACTATCACAACACCAGAGTCAAGTACTGGACAATACTACACATATATACTTGTTACTACACTATCACAACACCAGAGTCAAGTACTGGACAATAATACACATATATACTTGTTACTTCACTATCACAACACCAGAGTCAAGTATTGGACAATACTACACATATATACTTGTTACTACACTATCACAACACCAGAGTCAAGTACTGGACAATAATACACATATATACTTGTTACTACACTATCACAACACCAGAGTCAAGTACTGGACAATAATACACATATATACTTGTTACTACACTATCACAACACCAGAGTCAAGTATTGGACAATACTACACATATATACTTGTTACTACACTATCACAACACCAGAGTCAAGTACTGGACAATAATACACATATATACTTGTTACTACACTATCACAACACCAGAGTCAAGTACTGGACAATAATACACATATATACTTGATACTACACTATCACAACACCAGAGTCAAGTACTGGACAATAATACACATATATACTTGATACTACACTATCACAACACCAGAGTCAAGTACTGGACAATACTACACATATATACTTGTTACTACACTATCAAAACACCAGAGTCAAGTACTGGACAATACTACACATATATACTTGTTACTACACTATCACAACACCAGAGTCAAGTACTGGACAATACTACACATATATCCTTGTTACTACACTATCACAACACCAGAGTCAAGTACTGGACAATACTACACATATATACTTGTTACTACACTATCACAACACCAGAGTCAAGTACTGGACAATACTACACATATATACTTGTTACTACAGTATCACAACACCAGAGTCAAGTACTGGACAATACTACACATATATACTTGTTACTACACTATCACAACACCAGAGTCAAGTACTGGACAATAGTACAAATATATACTTGTTACTACACTATCACAACACCAGAGTCAAGTACTGGACAATACTACACATATATACTTGTTACTACACTATCACAACACCAGAGTCAAGTACTGGACAATACTACACATATATACTTGTTACTACACTATCACAACACCAGAGTCAAGTAATGGACAATACTACACATATATCCTTGTTACTACACTATCACAACACCAGAGTCAAGTACTGGACAATACTACACATATATACTTGTTACTACACTATCACAACACCAGAGTCAAGTACTGGACAATACTACACATATATCCTTGTTACTTTACTATCACTATATATTGTTTGGCTGCTACTCTATGGTGATATTGTATCAACAGATTCTTATTTATATATAGTAACATATTTATAAGTATCACTTAAAAAATAAGACGATCAACGTCAACCCAGTAAAAACTACATGTCGAACCAAACTTTGACAAATGTTCTCATCCATTGAAACGCTACTGAAAGGATCTGGTCTGGTACCCGGTGCTGATGGCGAGGATCTGCAGCAGGCGGGTCGACGCGACCTTCAGAGCGGCGCTGAGTTGAGACACGCCGGGCTTCTGCAGCAGCTGCAGCGGCTGACCCAGCAGGGTCTCGGTACCACACAGCTGGGACAGAACGCTCAGCAGACCACTGGAGACGGCCAGGGACACGTCCACGGGCTGGTACCTCACGCTCAGGGCGAACACCGTCACCAGCAGGAGGCGCTGCTGGGCTTCTGTTGTGAGGCGAGCAGAAGAAGATCAGCAGCAGAAGAAGGTTCAGTTGTTGAAACTCAAATGTTGAAACTTTTCATAATCGGACTCAATAATGTGTAAATATTTTTTTAATTATTTTACATTAGGTTTTATAATTTAATTCCAATAATTAAATTAAATTAAAATTCAAAAATTAAACATAGAAATGTTGGTTTATAGTGCCACCAGAAAATAATGTTAAAAACAAAAAATCGATCATATATAAAATATTTGAACTCAATTATTTCAAGAAAAACTAATTTAAACTTTCCAAATACATTTAATTTGATTATTCCCACAAATTATTCAATGCTTAAAAATACCTTTGAATCCAAAAAATACTTGTGATGATGACTTGAATATTCAGTATATTCTGTGACACTGATGTACTTCCATTACAGGTCGTTCAGAAAGGGTCAAAGGTCAAAACAAACCGATGTGATGCTTGTTGTCCTGCAGCGCTCGCTCCAGAGTGACTGACATCTGCTGGTAGATCTTATGAACTTCGATCTGAATCTCCATCTGCAGGTTCCTCCGAGCGGCCTTGACTCCGTCCTGCGACAAGAACATCCTTGAACTCCTGGTCTTCATCATCATCATCATCATCATCATCATCACCTGGTAGTGGTGCAGCTGGACGCTCTCACACTTCAGACCTCCTGCCCCGACGGTACCGAGCCCGAAACACCCAGCCAGGAACTGCAGCCGGACCGAGGTGAGGAGCGAGGCCGAGTGGAAGGCGGCACCGGGTCGACAGACGCCGCTCTGCTGGCTGCTCTTCTCCTCCATGCCCGAGATCAGTGTCAAGATCTGATGCAGGGACTCCAGACGCAGCTGAGATCCAACCACATGGAGAAATGAATCCACTTTTAAAACCAACAGCCGGTGAACAGGTTCTTACCTCGGCCCGGTTCTGCTGCTGCTCCATGGCCAGGATGATGGCCTGGGGGCAGCTGGACATGTTCTCCTCGGGTTCTTTGAAGGCCGGACTCAGACCCACGTCTCCGCTGATGAAACTGACCACGTTGTCGATCAGAGCGTGGACGCCCAGCGAGCAGCTCAGGTCCAGGTCCGACTCCCCGGACCAGTGTGTGGAGCTGAAGCTCCTCTGGTGACACAGTTTGGCTCGAAACCAGGACTCGGCCAGAGAGTCGGGAGAGTAGTTGCGGAGTCCTGCCATGTTAGAGTGAGACTTTAGACTTTAGAAGTACAGCAGAGAACAGAACGGTTGCATTTAACTTTTTTAATTTATTTATTTTATTTCTTTGAATTATTTTTTTCCTAAATTGAAAATAAGATTTTTTTATTTTTTTAAATAATAATTTTGATGTTTTCAAAATGAATGATTTTTTTGATGGATCAGTCACATGGTCGTCTGAACGTCGCATGATTGGTTGAAAGGAAAATGTAAATTTGTTTCAGGAAAATGAAAAGTTCTTTAAGAAAATTGTAAACTTGTTATAGAAATTTGTAAAGTTATTTTAGAAAAATGTACATTTTCGTAAATTGAAAGGAAGATTTGTTTTTTATTAAAAAAAAAGAAAATTATTTTAATGTTTTTGAAATGAATGATTTTTTGATGGAACAGTCACATGATCGTCTGAACGTCACATGATTGGTTGAAAGCTCTGCACATGGTTTCACAATCACACAAACATTTTAACATTGAATTTAAAATACTACGAATAAAGACTATTTAATTTAGAAACGATTGGCTTATTAACTTTTAAATTTAAAACGATGTATATAAATATTAAATGTATTTATTCGATCATTGATAATAACTCAAAGTTTCAATATTCTGATGTCACCGACGTTTATATCTAAACCCACAAAAACATACATTTTCATCCAAATTGTTTCCAAAGATTTTCTTGATGTAATTATCATTCGTTACCTTTCTTCTTCTGAGAGAAGTCCTGGTCCACAGTGAATCTTCCCTGCAGCACAGAAACATGTTTAGATACGTCCCTGAACAGAACCGGACCTCATGGTCTTGGTGTCCTCGTGTACCAGAGCGTATCCCTCGTCGTCAGAGTCCGGCTGAGAAAGATCCGACTCGCTCCTGGACTTCAAGAGTTTGAATCCTGAGAACTGGACCGAGCGACCTTGAGACTGCAGACTCTCGCTCCTGGAAACACGAGCAGACGATCACACCCGTTGGATTCCCGTCAAAGATCTGATCGGGTCGGACCTGGTCATGAAACACTCCTGGGTGGCGGCGGTGGGCGGCGTGGGAGGCTCCTCCTGGTTCTGTTTGGCGAGCTCGTCCAGCACCGGCGTGACGCCCAGCACCAGCAGGGCACAGCGGTGGATCACGGAGTTACAGGTGGCCGTGTAGACGTCGTGGCCCTCGGGGAGGCCGGTGCTGACCCTCCTGCCCTGCGGGCTCTGGACCGGCACCTCTGCTGCGACGCTCGCCCCTCCTAGAGTTCCCCAAGACGCCGAGTTCTGACTGGAGCTGCCGGGTCGCTCCCCGTCCCAGATGTGAGCCAGTTCTCTCGCTGAGAAGAAACATTTCATAATTTCTTTGTCACACACACACATACACACACAGTGACACGTAGAAACACAAAAACACACGCATAGAAATATAAGCACACACAGAAACACATACATACACACACACACACATACATAATCAGATACATGAACACAAATATACACACAGAAATTCACACACAAACACAAATAAACACACACTCATGCACAGAGATATGCAAAGACACACAGAAACACACGCACACACACACACAAAAACACAGACACAAACACAACACCAGAAACAAACACGAAGACACACAGAAACACACACAACCAGAAACACACAGCAAAACAGAGACACAGAAAATTGAATACATACAGAGACACATCAAGAAACACACACACAAAAACACACACATAGAAATATAAGCACACAAAGAAACACATACATAAACACACATACAAAGAAACACATACATAGACAGATAGAAACACATGCACACAAACATAAACACAGAAATTCACACACACACAGAAAGACACACAGAAACACAAATAAACACACACACAGACATATGCAAAGACACACAGAAACACAAATAAACACACACACAGACATATGCAAAGACACACAGAAACACAAATAAACACACACACAGACATATGCAAAGACACACAGAAACACAAATAAACACACACACAGACATATGCAAAGACACACAGAAACACAAATAAACACACACACAGACATATGCAAAGACACACAGAAACACAAATAAACACACACACAGACATATGCAAAGACACACAGAAACACAAATAAACACACACAGAGACATATGCAAAGACACACAGAAACACAAATAAACACACACACAGACATATGCAAAGACACACAGAAACACAAATAAACACACACAGAGACATGTACAAAGACACACAGAAACACACACACAACCATGAACAAACACACACGCAGACATATGAAAAGACACACAGAAACACAAATAAACACACACATAGACATATACAAAGACACACAGAAACACAAATAAACACACACAGACATATGCAAAGACACACAGAAACACAAATAAACACACACACAGACATATGCAAAGACACACAGAAACACAAATAAACACACACACAGACATATGCAAAGACACACAGAAACACAAATAAACACACACACAGACATATGCAAAGACACACAGAAACACAAATAAACACACACACAGACATATGCAAAGACACACAGAAACACAAATAAACACACACACAGACATATGCAAAGACACACAGAAACACAAATAAACACACACACAGACATATGCAAAGACACACAGAAACACAAATAAACACACACACAGACATATGCAAAGACACACAGAAACACAAATAAACACACACAGAGACATATGCAAAGACACACAGAAACACAAATAAACACACACACAGACATATGCAAAGACACACAGAAACACAAATAAACACACACAGAGACATGTACAAAGACACACAGAAACACACACACAACCATGAACAAACACACACACAGACATATGAAAAGACACACAGAAACACAAATAAACACACACAGAGACATATACAAAGACACACAGAAACACAAATAAACACACACACAGACATATGCAAAGACACACAGAAACACAAATAAACACACACAGAGACATGTACAAAGACACACAGAAACACACACACAACCATGAACAAACACACACACAGACATATGAAAAGACACACAGAAACACAAATAAACACACACAGAGACATATACAAAGACACACAGAAACACAAATAAACACACACAGAGACATATACAAAGACACACAGAAACACAAATAAACACACACAGAGACATATACAAAGACACACGGAAACACAAATAAACACACACAGAGACATATACAAAGACACACAGAAACACAAATAAACACACACAGAGACATATACAAAGACACACAGAAACACAAATAAACACACACAGAGACATATACAAAGACACACGGAAACACAAATAAACACACACAGAGACATATACAAAGACACACAGAAACACAAATAAACACACACAGAAACACACACACAACCATGAACAAACAAACACACACAGATATTTTGTTAATATTTTTCTCACCACAGTGTCATCACAGAAGCACAGACACACACTCTGATCACTCACTTCCAGGCGGGATGTCTTCGTCGTCCTCCAGCTCCAGATGTCCGTCCTCTCGCTCCCTCTCGCGGTTCGATCTCTCCTCCAGCTCAGCCTCCTCGTCGATGGTCCGTGTGAACGGTTGTTCCTGAGGGTCCAGGTCTCCGCAGTCCTGGTTGTCTGAAATCTGGTCGCACAAAACTCAATGAAAATAGTGTCGCACAATGTTTGAATTCACGTTTGTCACATCGATCATGATTGTAAAGAAACGTGAACCCGGACCCGACATCACTCACCCTTTCATCCTGAGACGACAGGTGGGTCTGGACGAAGTCCATGTTCTTGCAGGCCAACAGACGACCTCTGACCTTGTAGACGCTCCGATACACTTCAGCCAAGGATGGTGGAGGTTGATACCTGAGGAGCAGAAGAGTTAGTGTTCGCTTTGTGTTGGTTTGTTGTCAACCCGACTATTCAAAAACTGGTGTTATGTGTAAAAATCACTTGAAATAATCTAATTCCACATCCGTGTTGTTCGACAACATGTATCTACTGCGGCCGACAAGTTTCAAACAAATCAATCATTTTAAGGAAATTGTTATTTTGTTTCATAAGTTTGAAAAATTGTTTCAGAATATTGTTAATTTGAAGAAAACATACATATTCCTGAAACAGAATTTGTCACAGACTTTGTTATTAGTTTCTTTGTAAGTTGTTTTTTAGAGATTGCAAACTTTTTTCAGAATTTCCTAATCTTTTCTTTATATAAAAATGTCAATTTGTTTCAGGAAATTGTACAATTTTTTGAGTAAGTGGTAAATTTGTTTCAGGTAATTTAGAAGTTGCTTTAGGAAAATGTTAAGTTGTTTCAGAGCTAATCAATATTTTTTCCGAAAATTGTAACTTTGTTCCAAGAAAATGTACGAAGAAATTGTAAAGTTTGTCTCAGGAAATTGTAAATTTGTTTAAAGAAAACGTAAATTTTGATTCAGGAAAAACTTAAGTTATCAGAAAATTGTAAATTTTGTTTCAGGAAATTGAAAAGTTGCTTTAGGAAAATGTAAAGTTGTTCCAGAGTTAATCAATATTTTTTACGAAAATTGTAACTTTGTTTCAAGGAAATTGAAGTTGTTTCAGGAAATTATCAATTTAATTCGTTAAATTGTATATTTGTTTCAGAAAATTGTAGATTTGATTAAAGAAAATGTAAATTGGTTTCAGGAAAACGTAAACTTTGTTTCAGGAATTTGTAAATTTTGTTTCAGGAAATTGTAAACGTGTTTAAGTTTGAAGATACTTCTTGAATCACAGGTGTTTTCCTAGAAATGTGATTATTAAGTTCATTTTATAAAGTCAGTAAAATGCGTCTCTTGAAAGAGGTTTTAGTGCTTTTCTGGTCGTAACTGCGATCCCAGATCAGATCGTGTTCTTCTGTCGTTCAAACTTACTTTCCCTCCCTGGTGGCTTCACTGAGGAGACCCGTGTGCTTCAGCAGCGCCGCCAGCACAAACCTGGACACGGTGTCCAACAGAACCTCAGAACTCATGCCTGCGCTGTCCCAGTCTGGACCAGAAGGAAGAGGAACCGTTAGATCCATTCAGTCCTTCAGTCGGAGACGGAGTCCAAACCTTTGCTCAGCGCAAAGTCCTGCATGTTGGCCCAGAGGCTGCTGGCAGGTTCTTTGGCGGAACCCACCGCGAGATCCACCAGAACCATGAGGTCCGAGGGGAGCGGACAGTCGATGGGTTTCTGCTCCTCGTTCCCCGACAGAGCCGCCTCCAGCAGGGAGCTGATGCAGCCGTCTGAGGGATCACGAGATCATGGGTTACGAGGTGAGGACGGGAACAAAGGTCCAGTAGAACGTGTGATGGTACCGAGCTGGCTGCTCTCCATCTCCAGGCCGTTGCTGAAGAGTGGGGTTCTGAGCCAGTAGGAGGTGTCCTGCTCCTCCAGCGAGGCGGGGGCTCCCTGCAGCATGCCTCCCAGACAGCGTCCCACCAGCAGCGCCACCGTCCTCTCCAGGTCCACCAGCCACACCCAGATCTGGGCCGGCGGGGGGAGGGTCATCCCTGAGGCCGGGTCTGCAAAGTCTGACGCACCTGAGGGACGATCGAGGTTCACTTTCAAGATGGAGGCTCTTTTATGGAAGAATATCATCACAAGTGGTTATAGTTTTCAAATCACAGCCTTTGGTGACACAATTATGACAAACATTTTATATTGAATTTAAAATACTACAAATAACACAATTTAGATTTTTTTTTTTTAATTATTGAAACAAGAATTCTTCGTGTAAAAAAATGTAATCATTTTGAATATATATGTATATATATATATATATATATATATATATATACATATTTACTGCATATATACATATATATACGTACATATGTGCTGCATATATACATACATATACATATGTACTGCATATATACATATATATGTAAATATTTATACATATGTACTGCATATATACATACATATACATATGTACTGCATATATACATACATATACATATGTGCTGCATATATACATACATATACATATGTACTGCATATATACTTACATATACATATGTACTGCATATATACATATATATGTACATATGTACTGCATATATACATATATCTGTACATATGTACTGCATATATACATATATATGTACATATGTATACATATGTACTGCATATATACATACATATACATATGTACTGCGTATATACATACATATACATATGTACTGCGTATATACATACATATACATATGTACTGAATATATACATATATATGTACATATTTATACATATGTACTGCATATATACATACAAATGTCCTGCATATATACATACATATGTACTGCATATATACATACATATACATATGTACTGCATATATACATACATATGTACTGCATATATACATATATATGTACATATGTACTGAATATATACATATATATGTACATATTTATACATATGTACTGCATATATACATACATATTTCCTGCATATATGCATACATATGTACTGCATATATACATACATATGTACTGCATATATACAGTACACATACATATGTATATATACACAATTCACATAGACGTATAGATGTATGTATGTATGTATATATATATATATATATATATATATATATATATATATATATATATATATATATATATATATATATATTTACACACATACATGCATACATACATGTATATATATATACAGTACATATACGTACATTTTGATGAACAATGTTTGTGAGTCTGTGTCGTGTGTGTGTGTGTGTTGGTCTCACTGTGCAGTGGCCAGTGCAGCTCCTGGTCCTCCAGCAGTTCTGCTGCAGGCAACAGTCGGTTCAGTTTGTCCAGCGGCGGCAGGAGGTCCAGCAGGTGGCGCAACAACGGCCTGGACACGGACACGCTCAGGAGCAGCAGAGAGTTGATGATCTGGCACAACATGCTGCCTGCGGCCGACACGTAGATGACCTCTGGGGACCAGAAACCACAGTCAGGTGTGGAGGTGGAGCTACTGAAGGCTTTTACGTGAACATGTTCTTCAACTCCAAAGAGTTTTACGTGAACATGTTCTTCATCTCCAAAGAGTTTTACATGAACATGTTCTTCATCTCTAAAGAGTTTTACATGAACATGTTCTTCATCGCCAAAGAGTTTTACGTGAACATGTTCTTCATCTCCAAAGAGTTTTACGTGAACATGTTCTTCAACTCCAAAGAGTTTTACATGAACATGTTCTTCATCTCCAAAGAGTTTTACGTGAACATGTTCTTCATCTCCAAAGAGTTTTACGTGAACATGTTCTTCATCTCCAAAGAGTTTTACGTGAACATGTTCTTCAACTCCAAAGAGTTTTACATGAACATGTTCTTCATCTCCAAAGAGTTTTACGTGAACATGTTCTTCAACTCCAAAGAGTTTTACGTGAACATGTTCTTCATCTCCAAAGAGTTTTACGTGAACATGTTCTTCAACTCCAAAGAGTTTTACATGAACATGTTCTTCATCTCCAAAGAGTTTTACGTGAACATGTTCTTCATCTCCAAAGAGTTTTACATGAACATGTTCTTCATCTCCAAAGAGTTTTACATGAACATGTTCTTCATCTCCAAAGAGTTTTACATGAACATGTTCTTCTTCGCCAAAGAGTTTTACATGAACATGTTCTTCATCTCCATAGAGTTTTACGTGAACATGTTCTTCATCTCCAAAGAGTTTTACGTGAACATGTTCTTCATCTCCAAAGAGTTTTACGTGAACATGTTCTTCATCTCCAAAGAGTTTTACGTGAAAATGTTCTTCATCTCCAAAGAGTTTTACATGAACATGTTCTTCATCTCCAAAGAGTTTTACGTGAACATGTTCTTCATCTCCAAAGAGTTTCACGTGAACATGTTCTTCAACTCCAAAGAGTTTTACATGAACATGTTCTTCATCTCCAAAGAGTTTCACGTGAACATGTTCTTCATCTCCAAAGAGTTTTACGTGAACATGTTCTTCATCTCCAAAGAGTTTTACATGAACATGTTCTTCATCTCCAAAGAGTTTCACGTGAACATGTTCTTCATCTCCAAAGAGTTTTACGTGAACATGTTCTTCATCTCCAAAGAGTTTCACGTGAACATGTTCTTCATCTCCAAAGAGTTTTACGTGAAAATGTTCTTCATCTCCAAAGAGTTTCACGTGAACATGTTCTTCATCTCCAAAGAGTTTTACGTGAAAATGTTCTTCATCTCCAAAGAGTTTTACATGAACATGTTCTTCATCTCCAAAGAGTTTCACGTGAACATGTTCTTCATCTCCAAAGAGTTTTACGTGAACATGTTCTTCATCTCCAAAGAGTTTTACGTGAACATGTTCTTCATCTCTAAAGAGTTTTACGTGAACATGTTCTTCATCTCCAAAGAGTTTTACATGAACATGTTCTTCATCTCTAAAGAGTTTTACGTGAACATGTTCTTCATCTCCAAAGAGTTTTACGTGAACATGTTCTTCATCTCCAAAGAGTTTTACGTGAAAATGTTCTTCATCTCCAAAGAGTTTTACGTGAACATGTTCTTCATCTCTAAAGAGTTTTACATGAACATGTTCTTCATCTCCAAAGAGTTTTACGTGAAAATGTTCTTCATCTCCAAAGAGTTTTACATGAACATGTTCTTCATCGCCAAAGAGTTTCACGTGAACATGTTCTTCATCTCCAAAGAGTTTTACGTGAAAATGTTCTTCATCTCCAAAGCGTTTTACATGAACATGTTCTTCATCTCCAAAGAGTTTTACGTGAAAATGTTCTTCATCTCCAAAGAGTTTTACATGAACATGTTCTTCATCGCCAAAGAGTTTTACGTGAACATGTTCTTCATCTCCAAAGAGTTTTACGTGAAAATGTTCTTCATCTCCAAAGAGTTTCACGTGAACATGTTCTTCATCTCCAAAGAGTTTTACGTGAAAATGTTCTTCATCTCCAAAGAGTTTTACATGAACATGTTCTTCATCTCCAAAGAGTTTCACGTGAACATGTTCTTCATCTCCAAAGAGTTTTACGTGAACATGTTCTTCATCTCCAAAGAGTTTTACGTGAACATGTTCTTCATCTCTAAAGAGTTTTACGTGAACATGTTCTTCATCTCCAAAGAGTTTTACATGAACATGTTCTTCATCTCTAAAGAGTTTTACGTGAACATGTTCTTCATCTCCAAAGAGTTTTACGTGAACATGTTCTTCATCTCCAAAGAGTTTTACGTGAAAATGTTCTTCATCTCCAAAGAGTTTTACGTGAACATGTTCTTCATCTCTAAAGAGTTTTACATGAACATGTTCTTCATCTCCAAAGAGTTTTACGTGAAAATGTTCTTCATCTCCAAAGAGTTTTACATGAACATGTTCTTCATCGCCAAAGAGTTTCACGTGAACATGTTCTTCATCTCCAAAGAGTTTTACGTGAAAATGTTCTTCATCTCCAAAGCGTTTTACATGAACATGTTCTTCATCTCCAAAGAGTTTTACGTGAAAATGTTCTTCATCTCCAAAGAGTTTTACATGAACATGTTCTTCATCGCCAAAGAGTTTTACGTGAACATGTTCTTCATCTCCAAAGAGTTTTACGTGAACATGTTCTTCATCTCCAAAGAGTTTTACGTGAACATGTTCTTCATCTCCAAAGAGTTTTACGTGAACATGTTCTTCATCTCCAAAGAGTTTTACGTGAACATGTTCTTCATCTCCAAAGAGTTTTACGTGAACATGTTCTTCATCTCCAAAGAGTTTTACGTGAACATGTTCTTCATCTCCAAAGAGTTTTACGTGAACATGTTCTTCATCTCCAAAGAGTTTCACGTGAACATGTTCTTCATCTCCAAAGAGTTTCACGTGAACATGTTCTTCATCTCCAAAGAGTTTTACGTGAACATGTTCTTCATCTCCAAAGAGTTTTACGTGAACATGTTCTTCATCTCCAAAGAGTTTCACGTGAACATGTTCTTCATCTCCAAAGAGTTTTACGTGAAAATGTTCTTCATCTCCAAAGAGTTTTACATGAACATGTTCTTCATCTCCAAAGAGTTTCACGTGAACATGTTCTTCATCTCCAAAGAGTTTTACGTGAACATGTTCTTCATCTCCAAAGAGTTTTACGTGAACATGTTCTTCATCTCCAAAGAGTTTTACATGAACATGTTCTTCATCTCCAAAGAGTTTCACGTGAACATGTTCTTCATCTCCAAAGAGTTTTACGTGAACATGTTCTTCATCTCCAAAGAGTTTTACGTGAACATGTTCTTCATCTCCAAAGAGTTTTACGTGAACATGTTCTTCATCTCCAAAGAGTTTTACGTGAACATGTTCTTCATCTCCAAAGAGTTTTACGTGAACATGTTCTTCATCTCTAAAGAGTTTTACGTGAACATGTTCTTCATCTCCAAAGAGTTTCACGTGAACATGTTCTTCATCTCCAAAGAGTTTTACGTGAACATGGTCTTCATCTCCAAAGAGTTTTACGTGAACATGTTCTTCATCTCTAAAGAGTTTTACGTGAACATGGTCTTCATCTCCAAAGAGTTTTACATGAACATGTTCTTCATCTCTAAAGAGTTTTACGTGAACATGTTCTTCATCTCCAAAGAGTTTTACGTGAACATGTTCTTCATCTCCAAAGAGTTTTACGTGAACATGTTCTTCATCTCCAAAGAGTTTTACGTGAACATGTTCTTCATCTCCAAAGAGTTTTACGTGAACATGTTCTTCATCTCCAAAGAGTTTTACGTGAACATGTTCTTCATCTCCAAAGAGTTTTACGTGAACATGTTCTTCATCTCTAAAGAGTTTTACGTGAACATGTTCTTCATCTCCAAAGAGTTTTACGTGAACATGTTCTTCATCTCCAAAGAGTTTTACATGAACATGTTCTTCATCTCCAAAGAGTTTTACGTGAACATGTTCTTCATCTCCAAAGAGTTTTACGTGAACATGTTCTTCATCTCCAAAGAGTTTTACGTGAACATGTTCTTCATCTCTAAAGAGTTTTACGTGAACATGTTCTTCATCTCCAAAGAGTTTCACGTGAACATGTTCTTCATCTCCAAAGAGTTTTACGTGAACATGGTCTTCATCTCCAAAGAGTTTTACGTGAACATGTTCTTCATCTCTAAAGAGTTTTACGTGAACATGGTCTTCATCTCCAAAGAGTTTTACATGAACATGTTCTTCATCTCTAAAGAGTTTTACGTGAACATGTTCTTCATCTCCAAAGAGTTTTACGTGAACATGTTCTTCATCTCCAAAGAGTTTTACGTGAACATGTTCTTCATCTCCAAAGAGTTTTACGTGAACATGTTCTTCATCTCCAAAGAGTTTTACGTGAACATGTTCTTCATCTCCAAAGAGTTTTACGTGAACATGTTCTTCATCTCCAAAGAGTTTTACGTGAACATGTTCTTCATCTCTAAAGAGTTTTACGTGAACATGTTCTTCATCTCCAAAGAGTTTTACGTGAACATGTTCTTCATCTCCAAAGAGTTTTACATGAACATGTTCTTCATCTCCAAAGAGTTTTACGTGAACATGTTCTTCATCTCCAAAGAGTTTTACGTGAACATGTTCTTCATCTCCAAAGAGTTTTACGTGAACATGTTCTTCATCTCCAAAGAGTTTTACGTGAACACATTCTTCATCTCCAAAGAGTTTTACGTGAAAATGTTCTTCATCTCCAAAGAGTTTTACGTGAACATGTTCTTCATCTCCAAAGAGTTTTACGTGAAAATGTTCTTCATCTCCAAAGAGTTTTACGTGAACATGTTCTTCATCTCTAAAGAGTAATTAAAACCACTGGGCATTTGAAGGGTTAAATAAACTCCTAAAAGAACCAAGAAAGGAAGAACTTACTCTAACATATGATCACATTTAAATGAAGGTTTTGTTAAATCATGAAAAATAAATTCCCTTTGTTAAATTATGTAATAATGTGTTCGATTATATTTATCTTTAAAGGATATTTAGGACGTATTGTTGTTTTTTACAACGACATGTGTATATAGATATTTATGTTGTGAATACGTGTCGTGTATAAATACTTAATTTATGTATACAGTACATCTGCTTAGAATATGCATTTCATTATACTTAATGTAATATTGTTTTTACATTAGCATACTTATGTTTCTGCATATGTGTGTAGTATATTTGTATTTTTACAATTATGTGTCTATATAGATAGAGAAGTGTTATGTATTTATAAGTATCTACTCTGTCGCTCAATTACTAACAAAGTACAACCTTTAAAAAGTCACAAATCCTCCGTTGATTTCAGCCTATTTTTTTAGCCTTTAGCAGCTTGACTGAGGATAAGAGGATACAGTGGACTCAAGCAGACTATATATATTCTACTCCATCATGTTATTTTTACAGTTCTATCCTCCTGGTGTTTGTCAGCAACTGTCTTCAGGACGTTGGTCTCACCTTGAAGTTTCTCCCTCAAGCTCTCGTTGCCACTGCTGTCTCGGATCAGCGCCGCCGAGCGCGAGAGGATGTCGGTGGCGTGCGGCAGCAGCAGCTGCAGGTGTTTGTGCAGCAGAGCGACGCTGCTCCAGTTCTGTGGAAACAACCGTCGGTGAAGCATCCTCCGCACGGACCAACAATAACACACACACACACACACTCACCTCGCTGTCGCCGTTTGAGTGACAGAAGGCCAGGAGCTGTTTCTGCAGCGAACACAGCAACAGGTGCAGGTGTGCAGGCTGGCTGCTGTCTGATGATGTCATTTCCTGCTGGAGTTTATCGCTGTTCTTCTCCAGCTCGCCGAAGGCCTGATCCTGGAACAGCATCCATATATAGAAGTGTATCAGTGTCGGAATAATGACATTTAACTCATTTAAATGTTGATTTTTTTATTGAAATGTTGTTTTTTTGTATAATTTAATTCCATAATTTCAATATTGATTGTTTTTTTATAATCAATAACAAAGTCAATGCAGTTTTTTAAACAAATAGAGTTTGATATTTTAATTTCAATGATTCAAAAATGAATGAAGTAAATGTTGTTTTTTTTAAATTTGTAGCCTTTTAAACTCAATATAAAATGTTGCTATAGAAGTTCCACCAAACAATACCATTGTTTTATGATGATTTGCTGTCGTCTCATGAACAGACGTGCGTCGCTTGATTGGCTGAAAGTTTGAGAGTATTTTTATTTTATCAGATAGATAGATAGCAAAATGATATCAACATTTTTATATCCATATCAAAAGGCTACAAAGTTATACATATTGATTTTGGAACATTTACTCCTGAATTATTGAAATTAAAATTAAAAACTACAGTATGTGTAAAAGAAATATTAATTCGTTTTGTTTTTTATTATTATTCAAGGGTTAAAAAATTGTATTTAAAAAAAACAACCTTTCAATATAGAAATGAGTCAAAATGAAAAATAAATTAATCAAATGTTAAATTTCTGTATGGAGTTTCTATATTCTCTCTGTGTTGCGTGGGTTTACTCCGGGCACTCCGGTTTCCTCTCACAGTCCAAACGCATGCAGAGGTTGATTGAGAACTTAGTCCATTGATACGAGTGTATGTGTGAATGATTGTGAGTCTTTGTGTGTCCTGAGACAGACTCCCGTCCTGTCCAGGGTGTCCCCCGAAGAAACTGGGACAGACTCCCCATAAAGGGTTAAGCGGTAGAAAATCGATGATTGAAGTTCAATATTCTGATGTCACTTACAGTGTAGAAGCCCAGGTTCCTCAGCAAGGTCTTCATGAGGATCTCAGCCAGGTGAGTGTCAGGGTGGCTGCTCCCGACGTAGCCCAGGTCCGAGGCTGTGGCCGACCCAGAGGGGAGAACCTCAGGACTGTCGGCCGGGGAGCTGTAGCCCAGAAGAGAAGCCACGTGCGTGTTGTCCTGCAGACTGGTGAGGATGATGTCCAGCTGCATCCTCTGCGTCACACACATGTTCAAGCTGCTGGACTTCATCTCACGAGAGACGCTGGTGGTCGTACCTGACCCTTGGACAGACTCTCCCATCTGTCCGGGCCCTGAGGCAGCAGCGAGTGCAGCAGCTCCATCCTCTCTCTGAGCGGCGGCAGCAGCATGGTGGCGCCCACTGACAGGGTGTCAATCACAGCCTGAGACGCAGAGAGGAATCAAGATTTAAGGTTTTTCATCGTTAACGTGACATGAAATGTATATTTGACTCTTTAATGATTCTTTTGAACGATTCTCTTGAGCGATTCTCTTTTAAACGGTGCTACTAAACCACAGAAACGATTGTATTTGAACATCTTGGAAATGGATTCTCTTAAATGATTCTTGAAAGCAATTTTTTTTTCATTTTTATAAAGGATTCTTCTATACAAGTCTCTCAAACAATTATTTTTAATGATCCTCTTTAACAATTCTCCCAAACATCTCTCACACGATCCTTTTTATTCTCTTTACTATAAACATTTTCTTAACAATTCTATTTAAAGAATATCTTAAAATGATTAATTCTTACAACCGTCATGAAAATTAAAAACGAATATCAAGAAAACTGGTCTCAAAGTCAGGGGTCACGAGAGGTCATCTCTTGTGGAGACGGGTCCACAGGCTGAAGGGTCATTAGGCAGTTTAATCTATTTAATAGATTTTATTTTCACTTTAAATTTGTTCCATTTGTGTCTCATGTTTTGCGTGACTTGTTGTGTAAATCTGTTCCATCTTTACGATATAAATGATGACATTATGATGATATTTACTCATCGTCGAGTCCCTCGTTCTGCTCTCAGTAAAACGTACAAGTGAAGGACTTTCATAATCTCTGACGACCCTGGTACCGGGACTGACCTCCTGGATGTCGTCGGGAACAGACGAGTCCATCAGTCTGAAGAGCAGGTTCCTCAGAGGTCTGGCCTGACGACCCAGAATGCTGGTGGCCACGCCCCCTGCCAGTGCCAGAGCCAGGTGATTGGAGAGGAGGCGGAGACAGAGCTTGAGGAAGTGATGATGTTCCCTGTATGACATCACAACGGGGGACATTTGAGAAACCGTCCACGGCCGCGGGGAGTGAAGGGGTCGGTACCGTGAGGAGGCGAAGGGCGCGGGCGGGACCTCACTGTTGATGCCGTCGCAGTAACACTCCAGGAAGGAGCGCAGGTGCGAGAAGGTGCTCTCCTCCAGGTCCACGCAGTACGGACGATGCCAGGCCACCACTTGTCTGAGGGAAGGTGAAGATTGAAGCCACCATGACGGCGACAGGAGGAGGCGACGCTCACCTGTCTCTCGGGAGAGCGGTCCACGCCAGGCTGTGGGAGGTCCCGGCAGAGATCTGTTGAATGGCCACGCCGTCCAGACCCACCACCTTTTTGGGTTTGGTGATGGGCCCGGTGGAGTTCCCCTGACCGCACTGACCCATGGAGTTGTTCCCCCACGCGTACACCTCGTTGTCTAGCAACAGAACCAGCGCGGAGTTGAAACGCTGACCCGGAAGGAGGCGAAACAGAACCGGACGAGCCGAGGTACTGACCGTGCGAGAGGGCCAGGCAGTGACTGTCACCGATGGACACGTCCACCACTCGGGTCGTCGCCAGCTCCTCCACCAGCTTTGGTCGGAGAGCCGTCGCTTCAGAAGAACCGCAGCCCAGACAAGCACCGCAGCCCCAGGCGTACACCTGCAGGTTCACATGTCAAGATACACCTGCAGGTTCACACACGTCAAGATACACCTGCAGGTTCACACACGTCAAGATACACCTGCAGGTTCACACACGTCAAGATACACCTGCAGGCTCACATGTCAGGTACTAGGACTGCAACTATGATGTCATACAACTAGAGTCTGGCATCGTTTAGAGTTTAAGGATTTGGTTTTTATTTCAATGGTCCTTATTAATCACAATCTTTCACGACTCTCTCTCTCTCTCTCTCTCTCTCTCTCTCTCTCTCTCTCTCTCTCTCTCTCTCTCTCTCTCTCTCTCTCTCTCTCTCTCTCTCTCTCTCTCTCTCTCTCTCTCTCTCTCTCTCTCTCTCTCTCTCTCTCTCTCTCTCTCTCTCTCTCTCTCTCTCTCTCTCTCTCGCGGGCGGCTCTCTCTCTCGCGGGCGACGCTCTCTCTCGCGGGCGACGCTCTCTCTCGCGGGCGACGCTCTCTCTCTCGCGGGCGACGCTCTCTCTCTCGCGGGCGACGCTCTCTCTCTCGCGGGCGACGCTCTCTCTCTCGCGGGCGACTCTCTCTCTCGGGCGACTCTCTCTCTCGGGCGACTCTCTCTCTCGCGGGCGACTCTCTCTCTCGCGGGCGACTCTCTCTCTCGCGACTCTCTCGCGCGCGACTCTCTCGCGGGCGACTCTCTCGCGGGCGACTCTCTCGCGGGCGACTCTCTCGCGCGCGACTCTCTCGCGGGCGACTCTCTCGCGGGCGACTCTCTCGCGGGCGACTCTCTCGCGGGCGACTCTCTCTCTCGCGGGCGACTCTCTCTCTCGCGGGCGACTCTCTCTCTCGCGGGCGACTCTCTCTCTCGCGGGCGACTCTCTCTCTCGCGGGCGACTCTCTCTCTCGCGGGCGGCTCTCTCTCTCGCGGGCGGCTCTCTCTCTCGCGGGCGGCTCTCTCTCTCGCGGGCGGCTCTCTCTCTCGCGGGCGGCTCTCTCTCTCGCGGGCGGCTCTCTCTCGCGGGCGGCTCTCTCTCGCGGGCGGCTCTCTCTCGCGGGCGGCTCTCTCTCGCGGGCGGCTCTCTCTCGCGGGCGGCTCTCTCTCGCGGGCGGCTCTCTCTCGCGGGCGGCTCTCTCTCGCGGGCGGCTCTCTCTCGCGGGCGGCTCTCTCTCGCGGGCGGCTCTCTCTCGCGGGCGGCTCTCTCTCGCGGGCGGCTCTCTCTCGCGGGCGGCTCTCTCTCGCGGGCGGCTCTCTCTCGCGGGCGGCTCTCTCTCGCGGGCGGCTCTCTCTCCTATACAACCCTTTTTTTTTTCTTAAACAGTTCTCTTTAGCGATTCTAAATGATGAATCTTGTAGAAGATCATCTCAGACAATCCTTTTAAACTATTTTCTCGGGCGACTCTCTCTCGGGCGACTCTCACTCTCTCTCGGGCGACTCTCTCGCGGGCGACTCTCTCGCGCGCGACTCTCTCGCGGGCGACTCTCTCGCGGGCGACTCTCTCGCGGGCGACTCTCTCGCGCGCGACTCTCTCGCGGGCGACTCTCTCGCGGGCGACTCTCTCGCGGGCGACTCTCTCGCGGGCGACTCTCTCTCTCGCGGGCGACTCTCTCTCTCGCGGGCGACTCTCTCTCTCGCGGGCGACTCTCTCTCTCGCGGGCGACTCTCTCTCGCGGGCGACTCTCTCTCTCGCGGGCGACTCTCTCTCTCGCGGGCGACTCTCTCTCTCGCGGGCGACTCTCTCTCTCGCGGGCGACTCTCTCTCTCGCGGGCGACTCTCTCTCTCGCGGGCGACTCTCTCTCTCGCGGGCGACGCCGGGCGACGCTCTCTCTCGCGGGCGACGCCGGGCGACGCTCTCTCTCGCGGGCGACGCCGGGCGACGCTCTCTCTCGCGGGCGACGCCGGGCGACGCTCTCTCTCGCGGGCGACGCTCTCTCTCGCGGGCGACGCTCTCTCTCGCGGGCGACGCTCTCTCTCGCGGGCGACGCTCTCTCTCGCGGGCGACGCTCTCTCTCGCGGGCGACGCTCTCTCTCGCGGGCGGCTCTCTCTCGCGGGCGGCTCTCTCTCGCGGGCGGCTCTCTCTCGCGGGCGGCTCTCTCTCGCGGGCGACTCTCTCTCCTACACGACCCTTTTTTTTTTTCTTAAACAGTTCTCTTTAGCGATTCTAACGATTTTCTATGATGAATCTCGTAGAAGATCATCTCAGACAATCGTTTTAAACTATTTTCTCGGGCGACTCTCTCTCGAGCGACTCTCTCTCTCGGGCGACTCTCTCTCTCGGGCGACTCTCTCTCTCGGGCGACTCTCTCTCTCGGGCGACTCTCTCTCTCGGGCGACTCTCTCTCTCGGGCGACTCTCTCTCCTACACGACCCTTTTTTTTTCTTAAACAGTTCTCTTTAGCGATTCTAACGATTCTCTATGATGAATCTCGTAGAAGATCATCTCAGACAATCGTTTTAAACTATTTTCTTTAACAGAATCATTAACTGTTAATGTTACAACTATTATCCTAAACAATTCTACGAAACAATTCTCTTTACAACTACGATTCTCTTAAAAGATTCTCTTGAAAGATTTTCTTGAAAGATTCTCTTGAAAGATTCTCTTAAAAGTTTCTCTTGAAAGATTCTCTTAAAAGATTCTCTTAAAAGATTCTCTTAAAAGATTCTCTTAAGCTACATTGTTTTAGACGAATATTGAAATATAAAATGTAAAAGTAAGTAAGTAAGTAATTTATATTTATACAGCACTTTTCCAGACCAGGGTCACAAAGCACTTAAACAATCAAAACAATATTCAATAAAGTATAAACTTTAAAGATCAAGATAAAACTGAGAACAACACAGGAGTTCCAGAAAATCAAGGAAAGGCCTGAACAAATAGAAACGTCTTAAGATGTTTCTTGAAGGAGTCAGTAGATCATCAAACACAGAGATGGTTACAAAGCTTAGGAGCAACAGGATTTCTTTCCTCTGGTCCTGAACCGTGTTCAGGAACCATCAGTAGATTCTGGTCCACAGACCTCAGAGCCCGAGCTGGGGTGTAAGGCTGGATCAGATCACTGATGGAAGGATGAGCTTGACCATGAATAAAAGTGTGATTGTAAAGCTTCCTCTGAAATTACATGGTATCAACGTCTCCAGGACAAAATCCAGACTCACCTGTCCAGTGGAGGTGAGGGCCAGAGACGACTGACTCCCGGCGCACACCTTCCTGATGAACATCCCCTGAAGCGCTTCGATCACCTTTGGCTTGTAAACTCTGTTAGTGTCACCATGACCTAGTTTTCCTAAACACACATAAATACTTATTATTCATCCGACATCAGAACACAAGACATGTTGACTCGTGTGTTTTATATGATGAGTCTTGAACATTGATGAGCTGTAGCAGTTTGTCGTATCTATATTTAAAAGTTATTTCTCAATACATTAATCACGTCTGAGCGACAACAGTGTTTCTGCATGTGATTTATTGTGCGATACACACTCTTTATATGCATCTTCTGTGTGAATAATTCTGCGATTCGTGCTGCTGTTACTGTCGAGTTCCTCCACTGTGGGACGAATAAATCTCATCTCACGCTGGATTCCTTAGATTTAATAGAAACACACCATTATATTTGCTCATCAGAAGTCAAGGCTTTTTTAAGAGTGTGATCCTGGGATTAAAATTCCAGTTGTGTTAACGGTTTGTGTTCAAACTAGTCACCTTCAGGTCACAATTCCTTGCATGAAATAAAGTTATAACAATGCAGTCGGAATAAAAGGTATAATATGGAAGTATATCAATGTCATCACAATCGTAATATGTATTTTTTATTTAATTAATTAATTTAAATGTATTTACGGGGTTTTAAGCATTTGATTATTTTAATGAATAATGGATACAATTAAATACATTCTATGAAAGGTTGAATTAGTTTGAATTTTTTTACAACATTTTTTGTATTCAATTATTTTCTTTAAATCAACCTTTCAACATGGAAACGATTGAATTTAATTATTAAAATAAATAATTCAATGCATTGAAAAAAAAAAGCATTTAAAAGTTTAGACTTTATTGATATTCTGATCCCCTTCAAAATAAAAGCAAATTCCTTTTTTTTTTATTCCGTGACCTCTTGACCCACTAATGGTCTCGACTCACAGGTTGAGATGCATTTTCAGGATGTTTTCAATGTTAGTGAATGTTGAGACATAGTTAGGATTGTTAACATGTGTGTGAAACAGTTGTGCGTCGTACCGTTGTCGCCTCCCCCGAACGACCAAACGGTGCGTCCATCTTTGGAGAGCGCCAGGGTGTGGGAGCTCCCGCACGACACCTCGCCCACGTTGCTGATGTCTTTGACCAGCGTGGGGATGTTCCTGCTGTTGCTGTCCCCGTGACCTGCGAGCGACGCTACTTCAGGAGTCGCTTTTTTATGACATCATCAGACACGTCGTTGCGTACGACACTCACCGAGTCGCCCGAAATCTCCTTCTCCCCACGTGTATAACTCCCCGTCCTCGCTGACGGCAGCACTGTGTCTGTAACCAGCACTAACACACACCACCACCTGACAAACACACACAACCAGTTAATAAGTCAACACACTTCAAGCAGAGTCGTCTGACCTTCCCCTGCACGGGTCCCTGGATCAGCTTGGGGTACTTCTGCGTGGAGCTGTTCCCGTGGCCCAGCTTGCCGTAGTCTCCGTCCCCCCAGCTGAACACCTCGCCCTCCGTGGTGAAGGCCAGCGTGTGGCCGTCCGAGCCCTTGGACGAAGACACCTTCTTGATGGCCCGGTGGGGTTCAAAGGTCAGCTTCTTCAGCGAGGACTGGTTGTTGGAGTCGCCCAGTCCCAGCCGCCCGTAGCTGCCTTTCCCGCACGCCCGCACGCCACCGTCCGACGAGATGACGAAGGTGCAGTACTGGCCAGCTTCGATCTGAGGGGCAGACCAACTGCAGCTGAAAGTTGTGTTGATGTTGTGCGACTGCGTGAGAGCTGTGTGTGTGTTTTATATGGAAGTGTCATCAGAATATCGATGACACTTGGATGATTGGATTAAACATTTCATATGTAGAAACTTCAAATGTTGTCTTTAAGGCATTAAATGTTTTAAATTAATTAAATAGTTTTTATATCAAAAGATTGGATTTGTTTGTAATTAAATCATTTATTCAAAAGTATCTATATTGAAAGGATGAATTTCTATAATAATCACTTTTTTTTTTTAATTTATTCAAAATTATGTTTTTTCATTCAGTTTAATATTCTTATTCCAATTATACAATAAAACATTTTCATAATTCAATGTTTTAAACTTATAGTCAATAGAAAAATGTTGGTACACTATATCAGTCACATGATCGGCTGATGCCGTGTGATTGGCTGAAAGTTCCATCAAGTAGCTTTTTTTTATTGGAACAACATTTGATATAACATTTAAAGGGCTATGAAATAAGAAAAGATTGAATTAAAAAATGATCATTTTGAAAATATTAGAATATAAAATCAATATACAAATTATTTAATGTAATTATTCAATTTAAACAAATAAAAAATATATGTTATAGAATTATACATATATAAAAATCAATAAAATCATGTCGAGCTAAAAAAAAACATTTTAATAAAAGAAATGTGAAGTTTTAACATTTGAAATTTGGCCAATCAATATTCTGATGGCACTGATTGATAAACTATAAAGAGTTTTAGTTCCTTACAACAAACATCTATAGAAATGTTTCTGTAAAATATCATAATAAATGTTTTTCATTGAATATACATTTAAATTCAAAAAGGGAAAGTGATAACTCCCAAGGCATTATGGGGGTTTTCTTACCGTCTGAGCATCGGAGAAGGTGGAGGTGAGCTTGGGCTGCAGGATCTTCTCCTGGGTTCCCTCCACGAGCTGGTGGCTGCTGTTGCTCCCCCACACGAAGACCTCGCACGTCTCCGTCACCACAGGGACCTCCCCGGCCTGGATGTTCTCTGGACTCACGCAGGTCCTGGAGTAATCCGACGCCATCCTGCACACCTGCCGACGGAGAGCGCGACTCAAAACACGTGTCGGATTTGAATGGATGAGAATCGTGACGACGACTCACCTCTTCCAAGAGACAAAGTGCAGCTTCATACAAGGAACAGAGTCCGTCAGCGTTGCGACTCGGCTCTCGCCACTGACTGCGATCAGCAGAGGAGCCCTGGAAGACAAACATACGTTTACTGCACACGAGAAGATCGGAAACAAAGCATTTGAGATAATGTCAGAGAGGAGAGAGAAGAGAAACAATAAAGTAAACAATCCTAAAAACATATGTACTAAAAAGGTCAAAGATAACACAGGAGTTCCAGAAAATCAGGGAAAATCCTGCATGAATAAGAAAGTCTTACAGTGTTAATAGAGTTTAACATCATGATTTTGTTTCACAATAGATATTCAATAGCACTTTTAATTTCTTTAACATATTTTTTATACATTTGTTGTCTGTTTTTGGCTATAAAATAATATTAAATATTTATTATAGTTATATTGTATTTCAATGAAGTGTGTATAAATAAAATCATAGGATTTTCTATTTTATTTAAAATCAATTTGAATTATTCATGAAGTTAGATTAAACTTCCTGCCTCTAGATGGCATTAAAGGAAGAATTAAATACTGGGAGATCCTGGCGATGACTGAGGACGAGAGGATACAGTCAGTCCAGCAGCTTTTAAAGCGGATGTTCGGACGTATTTTGGTTTAAAAAACAAATGAAAGCAGTTACGACTTCATTGAGAGTCCTTCGGTCTGTAAATTCTGCAACACTAGAGTCATGTAAAGTAGACTTTTTTGTGACGTCATGCAAAAGTTGAGTAAGCGTGAGTAAATAAAAAAAACTAAATGCACTCAGTGAGAGAATAATAAAGAACATCACGTAGGTCTAACTTTTCCTCGAGAACGCAGTGGTCCTTCGCCATAACCGCCGTTCACGGTCTTGTAGATTTTTTTTCCACAATGTTACAAAGAAAAGTTTATTATCAAACCTATCTTTACTTGTGGTGCCAACAAAACGGTGAACTCCCATGATCCCGCCTTTTCGACACAATACTCTAATTTGTCAAGACAGATTGATCGCTACAATACTGTGTTTAAATTCTACGATGTCTCCAAGTCATAATTAGACTACAGCTGTGATTGGTTGGCTGGGCGGCAAAGCATTACGGGATGTCAGGTCACGTTACAGAGAAGGTTGTTGAGACGGATGGCACGTCAAAGTCACAACACGTGTTGTTAAATTATGTTGTGTCAATTTTCCATCGTAATTATGAGGAATTTTTATTGTTGAAATGATGTCGTTTTTTTAGAGAGTGTGAAGATGTGGAAAATGTGAACTTAAATTGTTGCAGTAACCACTAGCCTTTTGAATTCAAGTCTACATGTAGGACCGGCACAGATCCAAATCCACCACTTCTTACTCAGAATGCATCAGAAACAGCAAAGGTTTACATTTGGACTCACCAGGGAATGTCTCATCTGCAGCAGGATGTTCATGAAGCAGTCGTATCCGATGAGTCCTTCTTGATTCTGCAGGACCGGCGTCGGGTCCCGGGAACAGACCACGGCCGAGGCGGCGAGCGCCATCTCGATCCAGTCCAGCAGGTACCTGAGGGACCCCCGTTGTGAAGCCAGGCCCAGCAACAGCTCGGACGCAAGCCGGCGGCCCAGCATGTCGGCGCCGCTGTTGGGCATGGTGACCCCCTTCAGGAAGGCCGTGACCTGGGCCAGACAGTCCAGACCCATGGGCGGTATCTTGCTCTCGTTGGCCAGAGAGAGCGGCGGCAACGAGCTGACCACGTCCATGGCCGTGTGGATGACGTCGTTGCACAAGTTGATTGTCCCGGGGGCTCCTCCTCCTCCTCCTCCTCCTCCACCGGCGGCGACCGAAGGCATCATCCAGCTCTGACGCAGGAGGGCGAACAGAAGACTCAGCCCGGTCCGAACCCCCATCTCGATGAGTGCGTCGGTGCTGGAGCGAGGACGCTCGTGGACAGAGTGCTGGTCCGCAGAGCTGGGGTTGTTCTCCGGCGAGTGCTGCTGCTGCTTCACTTTCCCCTTGTCGTGGTACTTGTTGGACAGAGCGTAGAAGACCCTCTGCAGGACCAGAACTCGCTGGCGTAGCGCCGCCGCAAAGGGCGAGTCGGAGCACACCATTTTGGCGAGGGCCAGCTGGCTGCCCAGCAGCGCGTCCAGGTAGTGCTCCTGCTCATCGCTGGACAGGGACTCGCGCTCGAAGTCCGGCAGCTGAGGTCCCTTAAGACACAAAACCTGCTGAGGCAGCAGAACCACCTCTTTGTTGGCCAGAAGCTTGGAGTAGAGCAGTGAGACCCCCTCCCGCCTGGAGATGGACTCGCTGTCCTCCGTGATCCACGAACTGTTGAGGTGCTCCAGCCATTTCACCTTCACCGGCGGGATCATCAAAGCCATGGCACGTCACTCTGGAGCCATCAGTCCTGACGACACAAGTAAGTAAGTAAGTAATTTGTATTTATATAGTGCTTTTCCAGACCAGGGTCACAAAGCGCTTAAACAATCAAAACAATATTCAATAAAGTACATACTTTAAAGATCAAGATAAAACTGAGAACACAACAGGAGTTCCAGAAAATCAAGGAAAAGCCTGAACAAATAGAAACGTCTTAAGATTGAAGGAGTCAGTAGATCATCAAACACAGAGATGGTTCCAAAGCTTAGGAGCAACAGCCTGAAAAGATTTCTCTCCTCTGGTCCTGAACCGTGTTCAGGAACCATCAGTAGATTCTGATCCACAGACCTCAGAGCCCGAGCTGGGGTGTAAGGCTGGATCAGATCACTGATGTAAGTCACACCATCACGTTTGAATCTGGTTCAGTCCAAACAATCTGTTGCAGATCAACCGTGGTACTGATGCTGCGATGATCCATAAGTTTTATCACACTCTAGACTTTTATATACATTATATTTTTGTTTGCATTTATTATTATTTTGATACATGTCTTTGTTTCAAATGTGTAGTATAAGTTTAATGTATTTCTACTGTGAACTTTTCCAACTGTGGAAAGAACTGACTTATCTTATATATAGGTTGTATAATAAAATGTATTTAAATTTAAATTAGTGTTTATACTTCTGTACTGTGTTGCTCTGTACTATTATTATTATTATTGGTGTTTTTCCTCACTTTTTGCCATATTGCTCATTTATGTGTAACATGGTTGGTTATAAAGCCACTTTTACTTTCCAAATGTAGTAATTAAATGTAATACCAACTATTATACATGTTTATTTTTCTGTTAATAAAATGATAAACACTAGTACACACTGCAAGTACCAAGGATTCTTTAAAGCTTGAATCAATGGATTTGTTCATCAACATCCCAACAGTGAACTGGACTTGGATCTGGTGACCTCAGAGGTCACTCAAGTCCAGTGTTTTTGTTTTTTGTCACGACAAATGAATCCACGAGTTCATCATTTGCCGCGGTTTGTTGATTCTTCGATCATGCTCACAGTTATTTTTGCCGTTCTAGGTTGTTGTTTTTACCAGGACGAATATCCAGGAATCGGTTTAAGTCGAGGTGATTTCCAAACTTCAGACACCAGTTAAAAAAAGCATGGAGAACCATGAAGGTCGATCTATTCTTTATAATTCAAAAGTTTAGTCAAACAAAAAATGACATTTTCAATCCAGAATAAAAGGCTTCTATCAATAGATAAGAAGCTGCAATCAGAAAAAAAGATTCAAAAACAAAACAAATGGTTAAATCAAACAAAATGTGCTCGAATCAAAAAATATTTACAATATTTTTTTTTTTAAATTTAATTGAAGCATATATTTGATAGAATTTTTTTTCTTTTTTTTTACTAAAGCGACTTTTTCCAACTGAAAAAGTTTTGTTGATTAAAACAACTTTTACTTTATTAAAGCTTATTATTTAATTATTATTTTTTTAAAGCCCACAGCAAATATTTGTTTTATTGAAACTCATTTTTGTTGAAGCCTTTTTATTGATTTTTTAAAATTGTATTAAAGAAACTTTTTGTGGAATAATAAAGAAACAAATCTGCCACCTTAGACTGTAGGTTAAGGGAGCAATGAATTTTGTAGTGTTTTTGGAGGTAGAGATTTGGCTTTTTTTTAAGATTCCAAACAGAAAAAAATGCACAATATTTTAAATTTTAAATTCAGGATCAGCAAAAAAAATCCAGTGTTGAAAACACATATTTAGTTGTGGCAGTACAGAGTAAAGAAATAAAATATTGAATAATACAGAAACAAAACTATCCCAATAGACTGTAGGTTCTGGGCAAAATGTTTTTTGTAGGTTTGTTTGTACATATTCCACATAGAATTGAAGCAACTTTGTATTGAATAATAAACAAACAAAAACCTCCTCATTAACTTGTAGTTTCAGTTGAAGATTCCAAACAGAAAAGTTTCACAATACTAGACCAGGCAACATGTCTGTCCAGCTGAGGAGAAACACTAGCATCTGTGGAGAGTCTTGATCAGATCGCAATGAATGCATCGATCTGCTGACGTGCACGTGCACGTGTGCATCAGGATCAGAACATTTGGACGCGATAACCTGAGCATGTATCGAACCTTTGTGAGATTGACAGGCTGAGACTATGACACAGCTGACTGGCTGCTAGCATGCTAACATGCTATCAGTGTTATTGTTCCCTAAACCACGAGTGACGAATGGTAAACAAAGCAGACTCATGGGTTTGATAAAAGAACAAACTCTGCACATTTACATGCATTCTCGCAGTTTGAAGCACAAAAATGAAGTCGCTTGAGGAGAAGTGAGCTAAGATTAGCAGCTAGCCGAGCTAGCATCATAGCGGTTAACGCCCTCCTCGCCGGTGCAGGCTGGACGCCCACCGTAAGACCCCTCGTCACGGGCTCGTCCACCGGGTCGAGTCGGTGCCACCGCTTGCTTGTTCTCTTACCGGTCACTGTCCGCGGCCTCCAGGCTGGTCAGCCTCCTCGAGCTGCGGTCAGTTGCTCTGCTCGTGGACGCTGCTCTCTGCCCGTCAGTGACACCGCCTGACAGCCCTGAGTCCAGCGCGCAGACCCGCTCAACAGATCCACGAGTCGATGCAACGCGGATCGACAACTATATCTCTTCTTTTTTTTTTCTTTAAATAAAACAGCACCAGGTCCTTTTCCCCACGTCTGGTCTGCTTCGAGAGCAACACCGGCTTCCATAAAAAAAATGACGTCCAGATCAAAACAGCGTGTGACGTAACAGAACCTGTAGCGACGTCACTAGGCCACGCCCCTGCTGTGCTGTCTGCACCAGAAAACAAACGTTGCGCAATAACAACTAGTTTACATTGATATTAACATTTGTAAATCACCTTTCTTTAGTCTTTCTGGATTTTTATTGCGTTTCATTTGCAGTCATTTACCGAATAAACTGGACATTTATGACATCATGAAATATTCCTCAAAAAGATGTGGGACCACATGACTCTTGAGTCGTAACTGCTTTAGTGGAGTTTTGTATTAGATTTTATCTTTTATTGGAATGTGTTACAGTCGTTTCAAGGATCATTAGAAGAAGAAAAGTCTTCTTCTTTGAAACTGTTTAAAAAAAAGTCAAAATGTAGGATATAAAAACTGGTAATTGAAGTTATTGCATTATATAATTAGTTAAATGTCCACGTGAATGTAAATCTGTATTTTTTTAGAAGTGATACAGACTTTTTTTCTCTCTTCAGAACAGTCCGGAAAGTGCCGCATAGAATTGTTTTATTTCAATTTCATTGCGTTCAAGATTGAAATAATGTTCGTTATACTATTTGTTTATTCTATTCCCATTCTAATGCCAGTCCAGCTAAGATACAACTAATATTAAATTGGGGACATTTGTATGACACAGCGTTTTTGCTCATGTCGTTCATCATGTGTTATTTTAGAATAACAAGAACAGGGTGAAATCACATTAGTGAAGCGATTGGTTGAGCTCGTCCACGTGGCTGTGATTTCAAGAAGCCTCGCCGCAGGCTTGTTCACGTCCAGGCTCAGATGTTCTGACGCTCTTGAACATCCACGGGTCAGAACTCCCTGCTCTTGACAGGTAACATCATTTACTCGGTCCCATCGTGGGGTCTAGAGGAAACCAGGGGTCTATCCTGGCTACTTGGGGGACACTCTGGAAAGGTTGCTGGACCATTTCAGCACACAGACATTGTACTTTATTTTATTAAACATATTTTATTCTAATTAATTATTATTTTCAAAATATTATCAGTTTGTTTTTAAATATCGTTTTTTAAAAAGATTTTTATTATGTCTTTATATAACGTGAATGTATTTTTTAAATAATTTTGGGGGGGAACTGCTGGAACTAAAGCAACAATGACATTCGGTGATGACTGAGGACAAGAGGATACAGTGACTCCAACGTCTTTAAAAGCTGATGTTTGGAAATATTTTGGTTTGAAAACAAATGAAAGCAGTTACGACTTCATCAAGAGTCATGTGGTCTGTAAATACTACAACACCAGAGTCAAGTACTGGACAATACTACACATATATACTTGTTACTACACTATCACAACACCAGAGTCAAGTACTGGACAATACTACACATATATACTTGTTACTACACTATCACAACACCAGAGTCAAGTACTGGACAATACTACACATATATACTTGTTACTACACTATCACAACACCAGAGTCAAGTACTGGACAATACTACACATATATACTTGTTACTACGCTATCACAACACCAGAGTCAAGTACTGGACAATACTACACATATATACTTGTTACTACACTATCACAACACCAGAGTCAAGCACTGGACAATACTACACACATATATACTTGTTAGTACACTATCACAACACCAGAGTCAAGCACTGGACAATACTACACACATATATTCTTGTTACTACACTATCACAACACCAGAGTCAAGTACTGGACAATACTACACATATATTCTTCTTACTACACTATCACAACACCAGAGTCAAGTACTGGACAATACTACACATATATCCTTGTTACTACACTATCACAACACCAGATTCAAGTACTGGACAATACTACACATATATACTTGTTACTACACTATCACAACACCAGAGTCAAGTACTCCACAATACTACACATATATACTTGTTACTACACTATCACAACACCAGAGTCAAGTACTGGACAATACTACACATATATACTTGTTACTACACTATCACAACACAAGATTCAAGTACTGGACAATACTACACATATATTCTTCTTACTACACTATCACAACACCAGAGTCAAGTACTGGACAATACTACACATATATACTTGTTACTACACTATCACAACACCAGAGTCAAGTACTCGATAATACTACACATATATACTTGTTACTACACTATCACAACACCAGAGTCAAGTACTGGACAATACTACACATATATACTTGTTACTACACTATCAAAACACCAGAGTCAAGTACTGGACAATACTACACATATATACTTGTTACTACACTATCACTGTATATCGTGTCCTTGTATTGTGATACGTATCAACAGATGGATCATTTCTCCCACAGACGTTGTACTTTATTTTATTAAACATATTTTATTCTAATTAATTATTATTTTCAGAATATTATCAGTTTGTTTTTTAATATTATTGTTTTTTTTTTTTAATAATTTGTAATATGTCTTTATATAACGTGAATGTTTTTTCAATTTTTCTTGGGGGAACTGCTGGAACAATTTGAAAACATCTTGTTTAAAAGTAAAAATATTATCATCTGTTTTTTGGACTGTAGGAGGAAACCAGAGCACAAAGAAGAACTCACTCTTGAGTGTCCCTAATAAAGCAGTGGCCCCCGGAACACCGGGCTTGAGAACCGGTACCGGTCCGCGAACCATTTGATCCTGGGTCCTACAGAAAGAGGAAAAATATATATTTAATTGATCATGTTATTTGTTGATTATTACTGTTTGAAATGTTTAAATATTTTGAAATAAAAAGACTTTATTTCATCCATAAGTCACATTAGCATGTGAGACTCTTGTCAAACAGGTTTAAAAAAGTCAAGAGGTGAAGAAAAGATCCAAAGTAAACTGAACATTTGTTTGTTTTTGCAAGTTGTGCCATTTTTTTAATTTTGTTTTCATCTCCAGTCTCTCATCAAAACATCTTGTGACCCTCAGAGGACGGTGAGGAAAAGTGATTTTAAGCTTCCACCTCAGAAAAACAGATAAATCAACCGCTGGAAAAACCGGCCTTTACCACAGAGATCCAAAAAAAAAAACGACGTGTGGTTATCATGTGTCAAAGGTCAGAGGGTGTCACACACACACAAACGCACACGTGTGTGTTTGACGAATGGTCGTCCTTCTGGGTCACGATCTCGTGAATGCTGCCGTTCATGTGGACAGAAAGCTTTCAAAAAACGCTGAGTCACCAAAAACTCAAAGTGTCACCGTTGCAACTCTTGCCTATTTGTCGCGTGTTGTTTTGTGTGTGTTCTCTTTCGCATGTGTGTGTGTGTGTGCGACCATGTAGTATTTAAGCGGCTATTTTCCGACCCGTCCGAGCTGACATGAACATCTTCACCCGAGTCCCAGGATCAATATCACCAACCAGGTAACTAGACCAGCAGGTGATGTGAGAAGGAAACGCTTGTTTTTTTTCCAAAACAAAAAACTTCCACTTGGTGTTGTTGATGATTTTGATGCAGTTAACGGGTCACATGTGTGTGTGTGTGTGTGTGTGTGTGTGCGCAGCAAGCTGGGGTCAGTCCTCCAACGTGCCTTCTATGGGTCCAGTGGGCGGGTGAGTCTCCAGAACCAACACATGAATCGTGATTTATCAAGAGTTAGCCTCACAGAATTAAACACCTTCTCACACTTTTAAATGAAGAACTGAACATACAAGTAACTCAACTCCAAAGAGTTACTTTTTTTCGGTAGAACTTTGTCGAAAGAGCTTTTTATTAGAGTTGCAAAGACAAAATTGTACACTTAAATACATCACTAAATTGATTTTATCCTCAACTTTCAATCCATATTATGTTTATCATACGTGTTCTTTTATGGCTTATATTATAATAAAATGTGTATAAAATAATGTAATTACATTTTTTTCTTTTATTTAAAATTTACCTCCATCATATATTCGGCGTTTGTTCATTTTTGTGTTGCAATTAAACATCCGGCCTCTAGATGGCAGCAGTCATTGCATCCTCCGCAGCTAAAGCAACAATGACATTCAGCGATGACTGAGGACGAGAGGATACAGTAACTCCAGCAGCTTTTAAAGCTGATGTTTGGACATTTTACATAACAAATGAAAGCAGTTACTACTTTGTCAAGAGTCATGTGGTCTGTAAATACTACAACACCAGAGTCAAGTACTGGACAATACTACACATATATACTTGTTACTACACTATCACAACACCAGAGTCAAGTACTGGACAATACTACACATATATCCTTGTGACAACACTATCACAACACCAGAGTCAAGTACTGGACAATACTACACATATATCCTTGTTACTACACTATCACAACACCAGATTCAAGTACTCGACAATACTATACATATATACTTGTTACTACACTATCACAACACCAGAGTCAAGTACTGGACAATACTACACATATATACTTGTTACTACACTATCACAACACCAGAGTCAAGTACTGGACAATAATACACATATATACTTGTTACTACACTATCACAACACCAGAGTCAAGTACTGGACAATACTACACATATATCCTTGTTACTACACTATCACAACACCAGAGTCAAGTACTCAACAATACTACACATATATCCTTGTTACTACACTATCACAACACCAGAGTCAAGTACTCAACAATACTACACATATATCCTTGTTACTACACTATCACAACACCAGAGTCAAGTACTCAACAATACTACACATATATCCTTGTTACTACACTATCACAACACCAGAGTCAAGTACTCAACAATACTACACATATATCCTTGTTACTACACTATCACAACACCAGAGTCAAGTACTGGACAATACTACACATATATCCTTGTTACTACACTATCACAACACCAGAGTCAAGTACTCAACAATACTACACATATATCCTTGTTACTACACTATCACAACACCAGAGTCAAGTACTCAACAATACTACACATATATCCTTGTTACTACACTATCACAACACCAGAGTCAAGTACTCAACAATACTACACATATATACTTGTTACTACACTATCACAACACCAGAGTCAAGTACTCAACAATACTACACATATATCCTTGTTACTACACTATCACTATGTATCACTGTATATCGTATAGTTGACCCTGTATCGTGATACGTATCAACAGATTCTTGCCAATAAACACAACTACTAGATAATGGAATTTTTAAGCTAGTTTTGAACGTAGCAAAAGACATAGAGTGGAATAAAAAACAGCTTTTTTTCTACCAAGAGGCAAATTAATGATAACTTTATGAAGTCGTCGCGGGCGAGTCTTATCAATCGTCTGCAGGAACTTTTCTCGTTCTATCAGTCGACAGACAGAGCAGCTCAGTTTACTCTGAAAGTTGTACGTTCTAGTATTTTCACAACATTTATGTCACTGACTTGTTTACTATCGTCAGTTAATGTCAGGTTTGCTGCAGCGATGATGCTAACGTTTGTGCTAACGTGTGTCACAGGAAGTGAAGCTCATCATTTATACAAGATACATTTATACTTTATTGATCTCACAGAGAGAAATTCACATTTCTAGCAGAATTGTTTTCCCTTTGTGTTATCTCAGGGTCAATGAACCAAATGTCTTTGTGGTATCCCTTGTGTTGACCCTGACGTAACACAAGGATTAAAGAGAAATAGAAAATTACAAAAAATACAATCTTAACAAAATACAATCTTGCTAAAATATAAAATACAAAATTGATAAAATACAAGATACAAAATTCGAATCTGGCTAAAATATAAGATACAATAAAACAATATTAATACAATACAAGATACAAAATTAGAATCTTGCTAAAATCTAAAACACTTTATTGATTGAACATACAAGAAAACAACATTTCTCAAATACGTCTAAAATTCAATATACAAAAATACAATATTGAACAAATTCAATATACAAATAAAACTTTTCTAAAATACAAACCAAAAAAAACCTACTTGATCAAATACAATATTGCAAAAGAAAATTAAAATACAAACTTGGTGTAATACAAAAGAAAAATAGTTCTAAATTACAAAAAAACTAAAACTAAAATAAATCATTCTAAAATACAAGATGCATAAATACAATCTTGAATTAATAAAATAAATCATTCTAAAATACAAAAAACAAAAATACAATCTTGAATTAATAGAATAAATTATTTTAAAATAAAAGATACATAAATACAATCTTTTATTAATTAAATTAAAATAATTCTAAAATACAAGAAACAAAAATACAATCTTGAATTAATAAAATTAATAATTCTAAAATACAAGATACATACATCTTATTTTATCTTAGAACATTTCAAAATAAAATAATTAAGATTAAATCATCTATATAACTAGCAAACACCTCCCTGCTTTATTTTAGGAGGTTTGCCTGAACCTAAAGTTGAAGATTCTAATCCTGGACCGTGTTTTATTAACTTTAAATGTTCTTATTTTAAGCACTTACACTTAATAATACATTTCATAACTCTATTGGAGTAAAAGCATCTCATCAACGTCTAGAAGTTTCATCTCCTTCAGTCTCGGTACAATCGTCTGGTATTGATTGATCTCGTCTTCAGGTGACGCTCTACGATCAGCGGAACTTCGCTGGTCGCCGTCTGGACCTGAACTCCGACTGTTCTCGACTCAGCGACAAGAACTTCCCTGAGAGATGCAACTCTGTGCAGGTGGAGAGCGGAGCGTAAGTCACTTCCTGTCTGCGCCACGACTTGACGGCTCGAGGTTTTTGGGATTTAGATTCACACGCCTGGTCTAGAGTTGCTACTGAGCTCATGAGCATGACTTTTTTTTTTTAAAGTTCAAATTTGATTAAATACTTTACACACCTTTGATTTTTGACTAGTTTAAAGGAGGGGTAGGTGTTCTTTAAAGTAGTGTGATCTCTTGGGGAAACTCATTCGGGAAATAATGATAGAAAAAGACCACCTGCTCTGTTTTACTGCGTGAAACATGCTTTAAAAAATACTATAATCACTGTTTCAAACTACAAAACAAAAGAATAAAAATGTGTTTCAAGGGTTAGTGAAATTGAACTTTTAGTCCTTTTTTCCGGGTTGAGTTTGACGTCAATATACTCGTGTGACACGATGGTGAGTCCAGCGATTGTGTCTCCACAGGTGGATCGGCTTCGAGCAGGAGAACTTCCGGGGGCGTCAGTACTTGTGGGACATGTATGATCGCGGCGAGTACAACTCCTGTGAGAAGTGGAGCAGTCAGGTGGACCACATCTCCTCGGTGCGCGCCGTCAAACAGGTGAGGAGCGCCATCTTTAAGGTTCTCCGTGGAAGTTTGTCATCGGAATATTTAACATTTCAAATAATATATCTTTAAATTAGTTTGTATTTAAACGTAGTTTTTGAATTTTTTTTTTAACTGAATTCAATAACTTCAAAAGTTGTTTTTTTTTGGTAGTTTTGACATGTTTATACCATAACATTTTTATTTTGAATTTGAAAGGCTACAAAAAAATTATTGAGTTCATAAAATATATTTTCGAATGATAACAATATCAGACTATGTGTAAAGAAGAATCCGTTCATTTTGAATTATATTGTTTTATTTTATTATTATTATTATTATTTTATTAAAAATTCTAAATAATTATATATAATATTGAATTTAGAACATTTCATTTGGAATTATTAGAATATAAAATATAAATATTTTTTATAAAATTTGAATATTTTCTCGATAAATCAAATCAAATTAAATTAAATACCTTTTGATCGAACTTTCAGCCAATGTTCAATCAAGTAGCTCGGTACTCTACTCGTAATGTCTGTTGGAAGTATTATGACAGCATTTTGTATATTGAATTTAAAAGACTATAAATTGAATTTAAAAAATGTAATTTTGAACGATTGATGTTAGAATATGTTTTTAAAAAAATCGATAATATATAAATGTTTTAGTTCAATGATTAAATAAAAACAAACACACTTTTAATATAGAAATTATAAAATTATTTATTAAATGTCAAAGCTTAAAATAACAACATTAAAAAAATAGTTTCTACTTTTGAAATGTTAAATTCAACCCATTACATATTCTGTTTAGACTGATGTATAAAATGTGGAAAAAAACAATGTAAATATTATTTAAATGTTTACTTCAGACCAGAGCAGGACATAGTTTTCAGTTCCACTCGTGCGACTAATAAAGGTAGAGTTCAGTCGCGGAACACTAGGGGGCGCACTAGAGCGAGAGGTTTCTTCACTACCGTCCGTCCACAGGACACCACTCTGGCCAAAGCTCAGCTGTTCGAACGCGCCGGCTTCTCTGGGAAGAAGATGGAGATCAACGACGACATCCCCAACCTCATGAGTCGCTTCAGCCTCAACAGAGTCGCCTCCATCCGAGTCCTGGGCGGAGCGTGAGTGTGTGCAGGTGTGCAGGTGTGGGTCAATGTGTGGCTCACCTGTCTGTCCTCCGCCAGGTGGGTGGTGTACCAGGAGCCCAACTTCAGGGGCCCTCACTACATCCTGGAGAAGCGCGACTACAACAGCTTCACGGACTGGAGCAGCCAGAACAACACGGTCGGCTCAATACGAAGGATCCGGTTCAACTGAAGAGAAGCAGCCGATCCACACTTTTCGTAATAAATCAGTGAAAACCAAAGTTCACAAGATGTTCCTTTACTTTCCTGGTCGTCCTGCTCTGAGCCCACATTTACTCTTTATGTATCTCTAGAATATTGAATAATATAACTTTTTTATAGAAATTTGTTTTTTTTAAGCATTTAATTACTTCTTTGAATAAGTAAATTAAATAATCTCAAAAATGTTTTAAATGATTTAATTAAAAAACATGTTAAAATATTGTTTAAATGAATAGAGTTTGATATTCTTATTCCGATATTGCAGCTTTAGCAAGTAGCTCAGTACTTGTTAGTATATTCTGGTGACAGTACCACACTACTACACCAAGACATATATATTTTATTTAATAGTAGAAAGATTGATTTTTTTTTTAATTGACATTTTGTTATTTTAAGCATTTACATTTAATAATTAATTATTAAATTTATATTTTAAACTTTTTAATCATTTAATTAAACTATTTTCAATTTAAAAAAAACATATTTAAATATCAACCATTCAAAAATACATTTTCAAAATTCTTTTTTTTTTAATATGTTTTATTTATTTACACCTTTTATTTACTTACCCCTTATATAATATGATTTTTCATTATTGAACTATTGAAATTAAATGATTATTCTATAATTATTAGAAACTTTGATTTTCTTTTAATTGAAATGTTCTTATTTTAAGCATTTACATTTAATAATACATTTTATAATGTCTTTCTTAAAAGTAAGAATTTTCTTGTTTGTTTTTATTAATTGAGTTAGAACATTTTCGATTAAACAAAAACATATCCTAATATCAATCATTAAAAAAAACATTTTTTTACATGTTTTATTTACTTACCCCTTACAAAATATACATTTTAATTATTGAATTATGGAAATTAAAATGTATTAGAAACTTTGATTTTCATTTAATAGAAAATGTTCACATTTTAAGCGTTTCCATATAATCATTATTTTATAATTTCTAAATTAAACGTTTTTATTTGCTTGTTTGTTTTTATTACAGTAACTATTAATTTTGAAGCCATTAAACTTTTACATTATTAATATATTTCTCTATGTTTAAATCCGTCGTAAACACTTTTCTTTGCGATCGGCGGATGTTGCGTCACAATGCGGAAGTGCTCCAGGAATTACGCGGGAATATTGAAGACAGACGTGATCGTGACGAGGTCCAGAAACAAATAAACAACTTCAACGGTTCCGTTTAAAGGACGATTATTGAGGTGTTTGAGCTCGACTGCTGGTTCGAATCTCAGCGAACAAGTCGTGTCTTCACGAACTAACGGATATATTTACTGTTTTCATCAGGTGAGTCAGAAAAATCAGAACGGAAGTGAGTAAAATACATTTTATTTAAATTAAATAGACGTAAACAAGTAGATGTGTTGAATAACATGACGAAATGACCCGTCAGTGCAATTTTATAGTAAATAACGCTGTTACGTTTACAATTGGAAAAACATGAATAAATATAAAACTCGTTTTTGGTTCTTGGAATTGTTTATTTTTTTATTCTTGCATGATAATGTTAGTTTGTGAATGTGAAGGATCTACTGGTGCGTGAAGATATGGACTTTGACAATATGGAAGATGAAGCTTTCCCTCCTCTTCCTCCACCAATGTCTCCTGGAAACGAAGAAGAAGAAGGTAAATTAAAGTAAAGTAAAGGCTATTTGTAAAGATCTTTCTAGACCAGGGTCTCGAAGCACTTTAACAATCAAAAACAATACACAGTTAAAATATATACTTTAAAAGATCAAGATAACATAGACAAACACAGCAGCCACAAGAAAGTAAAGAAAAAGCTCAAATAAAAGTGTCTTGAGGAGTCAGTAGTTCATCAAACACAGATGTTTCTTGAAGGAGTCAGTAGATCATCAAACACAGATGTTTCTTGAAGGAGTCAGTAGATCATCAAACACAGATGTTTCTTGAAGGAGTCAGTAGATCATCAAACACAGATGTTTCTTGAAGGAGTCAGTAGATCATCAAACACAGATGTTTCTTGAAGGAGTCGGTAGATCATCAAACACATGTTTCTTGAAGGAGTCAGTAGATCATCAAACACATGTTTCTTGAAGGAGTCAGTAGATCATCAAACACAGATGTTTCTTGAAGGAGTCAGTAGATCATCAAACACAGATGTTTCTTGAAGGAGTCAGTAGATCATCAAACACAGATGTTTCTTGAAGGAGTCAGTCGATCATCAAACACAGATGTTTCTTGAAGGAGTCAGTAGATCATCAAACACAGATGTTTCTTGAAGGAGTCGGTAGATCATCAAACACATAATTCTTGAAGGAGTCAGTAGATCATCAAACACAGATGTTTCTTGAAGGACTCAGTTGTTCATCAAACACAGATGTTTCTTGAAGGAGTCAGTAGATCATCAAACACAGATGTTTCTTGAAGGAGTCATTAGATCATCAAACACAGATGTTTCTTGAAGGAGTCAGTAGATCATCAAACACAGATGTTTCTTGAAGGAGTCAGTAGATCATCAAACTCAGATGTTTCTTGAAGGAGTCAGTAGATCATCAAACACAGATGTTTCTTGAAGGAGTCAGTACATCATCAAACACAGATGTTTCTTGAAGGAGACAGTAGATCATCAAACACAGATGTTTCTTGAAGGAGTCAGTAGATCATCAAACACATGTTTCTTGAAGGAGTCAGTAGATCATCAAACACATGTTTCTTGAAGGAGTCAGTAGTTCATCAAACACAGATGTTTCTTGAAGGAGTCAGTAGATCATCAAACACAGATGTTTCTTGAAGGAGTCAGTAGATCATCAAACACAGATGTTTCTTGAAGGAGTCAGTAGATCATCAAACACAGATGTTTCTTGAAGGAGTCAGTAGATCATCAAACACAGATGTTTCTTGAAGGAGTCAGTAGATCATCAAACACAGATGTTTCTTGAAGGAGTCAGTCGATCATCAAACACAGATGTTTCTTGAAGGAGTCAGTAGATCATCAAACACAGATGTTTCTTGAAGGAGTCGGTAGATCATCAAACACATAATTCTTGAAGGAGTCAGTAGATCATCAAACACAGATGTTTCTTGAAGGACTCAGTTGTTCATCAAACACAGATGTTTCTTGAAGGAGTCAGTAGATCATCAAACACAGATGTTTCTTGAAGGAGTCATTAGATCATCAAACACAGATGTTTCTTGAAGGAGTCAGTAGATCATCAAACACAGATGTTTCTTGAAGGAGTCAGTAGATCATCAAACTCAGATGTTTCTTGAAGGAGTCAGTAGATCATCAAACACAGATGTTTCTTGAAGGAGTCAGTACATCATCAAACACAGATGTTTCTTGAAGGAGACAGTAGATCATCAAACACAGATGTTTCTTGAAGGAGTCAGTAGATCATCAAACACAGATGTTTCTTGAAGGAGTCAGTAGATCATCAAACACATGTTTCTTGAAGGAGTCAGTAGTTCATCAAACACAGATGTTTCTTGAAGGAGTCAGTAGATCATCAAACACAGATGTTTCTTGAAGGAGTCAGTAGATCATCAAACACAGATGTTTCTTGAAGGAGTCAGTAGATCATCAAACACAGATGTTTCTTGAAGGAGTCAGTAGATCATCAAACACAGATGTTTCTTGAAGGAGTCAGTAGATCATCAAACACAGAGATGTTTCTTGAAGGAGTCAGTAGATCATCAAACACAGAGATGGTTCCAAAGCTTAGGAGCAACAGTCTGGAAGGATTTCTCTCCTCTGGTCCTGAAGTTCAGGAACCATCAGTAGATTCTGATCCACAGACAGAGCCCGAGCTGGGGTGTAAGTCTGGATCAGATCACTGATGGAAGGTCTGACCATGAAAGTAAGAACCAGAATTTTAAAATGATCCTGAAAGAAACTGGCAGCCAGTGAAGAGTTTGAAGGAGAAATGTGAGTTCTTCTACTAGAGCAGCTCAGAATTCTGGCTGCAGAGTTTTGTATGAACTGCAGGAGAGACACATCCTTCTTGTTTAGACACAAAATAAAATGTTACCATAGTTTAAACGAGAAGAAACAAACACATTGTGTGTTAAATCAAACTAATCCTCAACATATAAAAAGAAAAAAAATGTTACAAGGTGGTAAACCTAGTCAAGTAAAGTAATTACCAAAAAGGGCAAATAAATCAGAAAATGTCGGGGCTTGCCTGTTTGAGACCTTGGCTCCTCTGGTTTGAAGATTTCATCTGCTGTCTATGATATAGTTTAAAGAGACGGTGTCCTTGGTATAACCAGAAAAATACTATCATAATTAGGTGAACAGAACTGAATCAAATTGAAATCTGCTTTAAAATAAAGTTTTGTAACTATTTTATGGTTTATATTTCAATAAAGTACGTATAAAATTGTATAACTCGTCTTTTAAATTTACAGACTAAATGCATGTATTTAGCGTTTATTCATTTTTGTTTTGAAAATAAACTTCCAGTTACTAGTTGACAGCAGTCATTACGTCCTCCGCAGTGGGAAACAATGAGATCTCTACAATGACTGAGGACAAGAGGATACAGTGACTCCAGCAGTTTTTAAAGCTGATGTTTGGACATATTTTGGTTAGAAAATAAATGAAAGCAGTTACGACTTCGTCAAGAGTCATGTGGTCTGTAAATACTACAACACCAGAGTCAGGTACTGGACAATACTACACATATATACTTGTTACTACATTATCACAACACCAGAGTCAAGTACTCAACAATACTATACATATATACTTGTTACTACAGTATCACAACACCAGAGTCAAGTACTCAACAATACTACAAATATATACTTGTTACTACACTATCACAACACCAGAGTCAAGTACTCGACAATACTACAAATATATACTTGTTCCTACAGCATCAATATATATGAAAATATATCGTATTGTTGACTCTGTATCGTGATACTTATTGTATCAAAAGATTCTTGACAAAAACGACTCTGATTCTAATAATAAAAGACCTTCAAAAGTATTCTTTGGTCCGATGTGTTTATATAATAAATGAGATTTGTTATGTTTCGACAGCACAGATCGTAGGATCTCATTGGCTAATGTTTCGACAGGAAGTAGTAAAGTCATAATGTTGCGTTTGTTCAGGTGACGTCTCTAAACTCGCCGACGTACCTGAGGCCAAGAGGAAAACTGTGAAGCGACCTCAACCCAAACTGGACTCCAACAGGTGACGATGTCATTACGACGCTTGTCGTGTCGACGCACAGTGATGATGTCATCGTGTGTGTTCTGACGTCTGCAGGCTGACGTCGGCCCGAGGACTTCCTGCTCTGCGCACATTGTTTGATGATGCTCAGTTTGGAGGTCGAGGACATGAGGTTGGTACACACACACACACACTCGAATACATGAGGACGCACATTGACACACACACACACACACACACACTCGAATACATGAGGACGCATGTTGACACACACACACACACAAACAAATATATGAGGACGCACGTTGACACACACACACACACGAATATATGAGGACGCATGTTGACACACACACACACACAAACAAATGTATGAGGACGCACGTTGACACACACACACACACGAATATATGAGGACGCATGTTGACACACACACAAATATATGAGGACGCATGTTGACACACACACGAATATATGAGGACGCATGTTGACACACACACACACACGAATATATGAGGACGCATGTTGACACACACACACACACACAAATATATGAGGACGCATGTTGATACACACACACACACACACACGAATACATGAGGACGCATGTTGACACACACGAATACATGAGGACGCATGTTGACACACACGAATACATGAGGACGCATGTTGACACACACGAATACATGAGGACGCATGTTGACACACACGAATACATGAGGACGCATGTTGACACACACGAATACATGAGGACGCATGTTGACACACACGAATACATGAGGACGCATGTTGACACACACGAATACATGAGGACGCATGTTGACACACACGAATACATGAGGACGCATGTTGACACACACGAATACATGAGGACGCATGTTGACACACACGAATACATGAGGACGCATGTTGACACACGAATACATGAGGACGCATGTTGACACACGAATACATGAGGACGCATGTTGACACACAAATACATGAGGACGCATGTTGACACACACGAATACATGAGGACGCATGTTGACACACGAATACATGAGGACGCATGTTGACACACACGAATACATGAGGACGCATGTTGACACACGAATACATGAGGACGCATGTTGACACACACGAATACATGAGGACGCATGTTGACACACACAAATACATGAGGACGCATGTTGACACACACGAATACATGAGGACGCATGTTGACACACACAAATACATGAGGACGCATGTTGACACACAAATACATGAGGACGCATGTTGACACACAAAAATACATGAGGACGCATGTTGACACACACAAATACATGAGGACGCATGTTGACACACACGAATACATGAGGACGCATGTTGACACACGAATACATGAGGACGCATGTTGACACACGAATACATGAGGACGCATGTTGACACACGAATACATGAGGACGCATGTTGACACACGAATACATGAGGACGCATGTTGACACACAAATACATGAGGACGCATGTTGACACACACGAATACATGAGGACGCATGTTGACACACGAATACATGAGGACGCATGTTGACACACGAATACATGAGGACGCATGTTGACACACACGAATACATGAGGACGCATGTTGACACACGAATACATGAGGACGCATGTTGACACACACGAATACATGAGGACGCATGTTGACACACGAATACATGAGGACGCATGTTGACACACACGAATACATGAGGACGCATGTTGACACACGAATACATGAGGACGCATGTTGACACACACGAATACATGAGGACGCATGTTGACACACACAAATACATGAGGACGCATGTTGACACACACGAATACATGAGGACGCATGTTGACACACACAAATACATGAGGACGCATGTTGACACACAAATACATGAGGACGCATGTTGACACACAAAAATACATGAGGACGCATGTTGACACACACAAATACATGAGGACGCATGTTGACACACACAAATACATGAGGACGCATGTTGACACACAAAAATACATGAGGACGCATGTTGACACACACAAATACATGAGGACGCATGTTGACACACATAAATACATGAGGACGCATGTTGACACACACAAATACATGAGGACGCATGTTGACACACATAAATACATGAGGACGCATGTTGACACACACAAATACATGAGGACGCATGTTGACACACACAAATACATGAGGACGCATGTTGACACACACAAATACATGAGGACGCATGTTGACACACGAATACATGAGGACGCATGTTGACACACACGAATACATGAGGACGCATGTTGACACACACAAATACATGAGGACGCATGTTGACACACACGAATACATGAGGACGCATGTTGACACACACACAAATATATGAGGACGCATGTTGACACACACACACACACGAATATATGAGGACGCATGTTGACACACACACACACACACAAATATATGAGGACGCATGTTGATACACACACACACACACGAATACATGAGGACGCATGTTGACACACACAAATACATGAGGACGCATGTTGACACACACGAATATATGAGGACGCATGTTGACACACACACACACACACAAATATGAGGACGCATGTTGATACACACACACGAATATATGAGGTAGCATGTTGACACACACACACACACGAATATATGAGGACGCATGTTGACACACACACACACACACAAATATATGAGGACGCATGTTGATACACACACACACACACGAATACATGAGGACGCATGTTGACACACACAAATACATGAGGACGCATGTTAACACACACAAATACATGAGGACGCATGTTGACACACACGAATATATGAGGACGCATGTTGACACACACACACACACACAAATATATGAGGACGCATGTTGATACACACACACACACACACACAAATACATGAGGACGCATGTTGACACACACAAATACATGAGGACGCATGTTGACACACACAAATACATGAGGACGCATGTTGACACACACGAATACATGAGGACGCATGTTGACACACACACACACACGAATACATGAGGACGCATGTTGACACACACGAATACATGAGGACGCATGTTGACACACACAAATACATGAGGACGCATGTTGACACACACAAATACATGAGGACGCATGTTGACACACACACACTCGCAAATATGTGAGGACGCACGTTGACACACACACACACACACGCAAATATATGAGGACTCACGTTGACACACACTCGAATACATGAGGACACACGTTGACACACACACACACAAATTTATGAGGACGCATGTTGACACACACACACACACACACAAATATATGAGGACTCACGTTGACACACACTCGAATACATGAGGACACACGTTGACACACACACACACAAATTTATGAGGACGCATGTTGACAGACACACGAGAATACATGAGGACACACATTGACACACACACACACACACACGCAAATATATGAGGACGCACGTTGACACACACTCGAATACATGAGGACACACGTTGACACACACACACACAAATTTATGAGGACGCATGTTGACACACACGAATATATGAGGACGCATGTTGACACACACACACACACACAAATATGAGGACGCATGTTGATACACACACACGAATATATGAGGTAGCATGTTGACACACACACACACACAAATATATGAGGACGCATGTTGATACACACACACACACACGAATACATGAGGACGCATGTTGACACACACAAATACATGAGGACGCATGTTAACACACACAAATACATGAGGACGCATGTTGACACACACGAATATATGAGGACGCATGTTGACACACACACACACACACAAATATATGAGGACGCATGTTGATACACACACACACACACACAAATACATGAGGACGCATGTTGACACACACAAATACATGAGGACGCATGTTGACACACACGAATACATGAGGACGCATGTTGACACACACAAATACATGAGGACGCATGTTGACACACACGAATACATGAGGACGCATGTTGACACACACACACACACGAATACATGAGGACGCATGTTGACACACACGAATACATGAGGACGCATGTTGACACACACAAATACATGAGGACGCATGTTGACACACACAAATACATGAGGACGCATGTTGACACACACACACTCGCAAATATGTGAGGACGCACGTTGACACACACACACACACACGCAAATATATGAGGACTCACGTTGACACACACTCGAATACATGAGGACACACGTTGACACACACACACACAAATTTATGAGGACGCATGTTGACACACACACACACACACACAAATATATGAGGACTCACGTTGACACACACTCGAATACATGAGGACACACGTTGACACACACACACACAAATTTATGAGGACGCATGTTGACAGACACACGAGAATACATGAGGACACACATTGACACACACACACACACACACGCAAATATATGAGGACGCACGTTGACACACACTCGAATACATGAGGACACACGTTGACACACACACACACAAATTTATGAGGACGCATGTTGACACACACACACACACACACAAATATATGAGGACTCACGTTGACACACTCGCAAATATATGAGGATGCACGTTGACACGCACACACACACACTCGAATACATGAGGACGCACGTTGACACACACACACACACACACACGAATTTATGAGGACGCATGTTGACACACACACACACACACACTCGAATACATGAGGACGCACGTTGACACACACACACACACGAATTTATGAGGACGCATGTTGACACACACACACACACGAATATATGAGGACGCATGTTGACACACACACACACGAATATATGAGGACGCATGTTGACACACACACACACACAAATATATGAGGACTAACGTTGACACACACACACACACGAATATATGAGGACTAACGTTGACACATACTCGCAAATACTGTATATGAGGACGCATGTTGACACACACACACACACACAAATATATGAGGACGCATGTTGATACACACACACACACACGAATACATGAGGACGCATGTTGACACACACAAATACATGAGGACGCATGTTGACACACACAAATACATGAGGACGCATGTTGACACACACGAATACATGAGGACGCATGTTGACACACACGAATACATGAGGACGAATGTTGACACACACGAATACATGAGGACGAATGTTGACACACACGAATACATGAGGACGCATGTTGACACACACGAATACATGAGGACGAATGTTGACACACACGAATATATGAGGACGCATGTTGACACACACGAATACATGAGGACGAATGTTGACACACACGAATACATGAGGACGCATGTTGACACACACGAATACATGAGGACGAATGTTGACACACACGAATACATGAGGACGCATGTTGACACACACGAATACATGAGGACGAATGTTGACACACACGAATACATGAGGACGCATGTTGACACACACGAATACATGAGGACGCATGTTGACACACACACACTCGCAAATATGTGAGGACGCACGTTGACACACACACACACACACGCAAATATATGAGGACTCACGTTGACAGACACACGAGAATACATGAGGACACACATTGACACACACACACACACACACGCAAATATATGAGGACGCACGTTGACACACACTCGAATACATGAGGACACACGTTGACACACACACACACAAATTTATGAGGACGCATGTTGACACACACACAAATATATGAGGACTCACGTTGACACACTCGCAAATATATGAGGATGCACGTTGACACGCACACACACACGAATATATGAGGACGCATGTTGACACACACACACACACAAATATATGAGGACTAACGTTGACACACACACACACACAAATTTATGAGGACGCATGTTGACACACACACACACGAATATATGAGGACGCATGTTGACACACACACACACACAAATATATGAGGACTAATGTTGACACATACTCGCAAATACTGTATATGAGGACGCACGTTGACACACACTCTTACTGGCGGCGCAGAAGGAGGACCTGCGAGTGCTCATGGGCAGGATGCAGAACTGGGCGCATCGACTGTTTCCTAGACTTCAGTTTGAAGATTTCATCGATCGCGTGGAGAGACTCGGCACCAAGAAGGACGTGCAGGTGAGTCCAGGTGCGTCACAGGAGACATCCTCACTCACCTGCATCACCTTTGACCTCTTTCCGTCAGACCTGTCTCAAACGGATCCGGCTAGACATGCCGCTGACCCATGAGGACTTCGGCGGAGGAGAAGAAGAAGAAGGTAAGACCACGACGTCCGGACTCTTCCAGTGCAGAAGGGTATGATCATCACGCATTCTCAGGTGCAGAAGAGCAGGTGGAGCCACAGGTGGATCAGGATCCGTTCAGCAGCGAGAGCATCTTCCCCGAGAACCTCCAGTGGGCCGTCAGCTCCACACCTGCTCCTGGACCTGGACCACCTTCAGCCCCCGAGACCCCCTCGTTCACTGAAGAGCAGCAGCAGCGCATAGAGATGAACAGAAGAAAAGCTCTGGAGAGAAGACTCGCTCGCCTGAAGACCACCGGTGAGATGATTGACAGCTGTCTGTAATCATATTCTGTGATGTCCCCTCACACATCTGGTACTATGGAGGATCTTGTGAAGTTAAAGAGGATCTCGAGAAGTTAAAGAGGATCTCGAGAAGTTAAAGAGGATCTCGAGAGGTTAAAGAGGATCAGGAGAAGTGAAAGAGGATCTCCAGAAGTTAAAAGGGATCTCCAGAAGGTAAAGAGGATCTCCAGAAGTTAAAGAGGATCTCCAGAAGTTAAAGAGGATCTCCAGAAGTTAAAGAGGATCTCCAGAAGTTAAAGAGGATCAGGAGAAGTTAAAGAGGATCTCCAGAAGGTAAAGAGGATCTCCAGAAGGTAAAGAGGATCTGGTAAAGTTTAAAGAGGGTCTGGAGAAGTTAAAGAGAATCTCGAGAAAAGTTAAAGAGGATCTCGAGGAGTTAAAGAGGGTTTTGAGAAGTTAAAGAGGATCTGGAGAAGTTAAAGAGGATCTGGTGAAGTTAAAGAGGATCCTGAGAAGTTAAAGAGGGTCTGGAGAAGTTAAAGAGGATCTGGTGAAGTTAAAGAGGATCCTGAGAAGTTAAAGAGGGTTTTGAGAAGTTAAAGAGGATCTGGAGAAGTTAAAGAGGATCAGGAGAAGTGAAAGAGGATCAGGAGAAGTGAAAGAGGATCAGGAGAAGTTAATGAGGATCTCCAGAAGTTAAAGAGGGTTTTGAGAAGTTAAAGAGGATCTGGAGAAGTTAAAGAGGATCTGGTGAAGTTAAAGAGGATCAGGAGAAGTGAAAGAGGATCTCCAGAAGTTAAAAGGGATCTCCAGAAGGTAAAGAGGATCTCCAGAAGTTAAAGCGGATCTCCAGAAGTTAAAGAGGATCTCCGGAAGTTAAAGAGGATCTCCAGAAGTGAAAGAGGATCAGGAGAAGTTAAAGAGGATCTCCAGAAGGTAAAGAGGATCTCCAGAAGTTAAAGAGGATTTCCAGAAGTTAAAGAGGATCTCCAGAAGTTAAAGAGGATCAGGAGAAGTTAAAGAGGATCTGGAGAAGTTAAAGAGGATCTCCAGAAGGTAAAGAGGATCTGGTAAAGTTTAAAGAGGGTCTGGAGAAGTTAAAGAGAATCTCGAGAAAAGTTAAAGAGGATCTCGAGGAGTTAAAGAGGATCAGGTGAAGTTAAAGAGGATCTCGAGAAAAGTTAAAGAGGATCTCGAGAAGTTAAAGAGGGTTTTGAGAAGTTAAAGAGGATCTGGAGAAGTTAAAGAGGATCTGGTGAAGTTAAAGAGGATCCTGAGAAGTTAAAGAGGGTCTGGAGAAGTTAAAGAGGATCTCGAGAAGTTAAGGAGGATCTGGTGAAGTTAAAGAGGATCCTGAGAAGTTAAAGAGGATCCTGAGAAGTTAAAGAGGATCCTGAGAAGTTAAAGAGGGTCTGGTGAAGTTAAAGAGAATCTCGAGAAAAGTTAAAGAGGATCTCGAGAAGTTAAAGAGGATCAGGTGAAATTAAAGAGGATCTGGTGAAGTTAAAGAGGATCTGGTGAAGTTAAAGAGGATCTGGTGAAGTTAAAGAGGATCTGGTGAAGATAAAGAGGACCTTGAGAAGTTAAAGAGGATCTCGAGAAGTTAAAGAGGATCTCGAGAAAAGTTAAAGAAGATCTCGAGAAGTTAAAGAGGATCTGGTGAAGTTAAAGAGGATCTGGTGAAGTTAAAGAGGATCTGGTAAAGTTTAAAGAGGATCTGGAGAAGTTAAAGAGAATCACGAGAAAAGTTAAAGAGGATCAGGTGAAGTTAAAGAGGATTTCCAGAAGTTAAAGAGGATCTCCAGAAGTTAAAGAGGATCAGGAGAAGTTAAAGAGGATCTCCAGAAGGTAAAGAGGATCTCCAGAAGGTAAAGAGGATCTGGTAAAGTTAAAGAGAATCTCGAGAAAAGTTAAAGAGGATCAGGTGAAATTAAAGAGGATCTGGTGAAGTTAAAGAGGATCTCCAGAAGGTAAAGAGGATCTCCAGAAGTTAAAGAGGATTTCCAGAAGTTAAAGAGGATCTCCAGAAGTTAAAGAGGATCAGGAGAAGTTAAAGAGGATCTGGAGAAGTTAAAGAGGATCTCCAGAAGGTAAAGAGGATCTGGTAAAGTTTAAAGAGGGTCTGGAGAAGTTAAAGAGAATCTCGAGAAAAGTTAGAGGATCTCGAGAAGTTAAAGATGATCAGGTGAAGTTAAAGAGGATCTCGAGAAAAGTTAAAGAGGATCTCGAGAAGTTAAAGAGGGTTTTGAGAAGTTAAAGAGGATCTGGAGAAGTTAAAGAGGATCTGGTGAAGTTAAAGAGGATCCTGAGAAGTTAAAGAGGGTCTGGAGAAGTTAAAGAGGATCTCGAGAAGTTAAGGAGGATCTGGTGAAGTTAAAGAGGATCCTGAGAAGTTAAAGAGGATCCTGAGAAGTTAAAGAGGATCCTGAGAAGTTAAAGAGGATCCTGAGAAGTTAAAGAGGATCCTGAGAAGTTATAGAGGATCCTGAGAAGTTAAAGAGGATCTGGTGAAGTTAAAGAGAATCTCGAGAAAAGTTAAAGAGGATCTCGAAAAGTTAAAGAGGATCAGGTGAAATTAAAGAGAATCTCGAGAAAAGTTAAAGAGGATCTCGAGAAGTTAAAGAGGATCAGGTGAAATTAAAGAGGATCTTGAGAAGTTAAAGAGGATCTCGAGAAGTTAAAGAGGATCTCGAGAAAAGTTAAAGAAGATCTCGAGAAGTTAAAGAGGATCTGGTGAAGTTAAAGAGGATCTGGTAAAGTTTAAAGAGGATCTGGAGAAGTTAAAGAGAATCTCGAGAAAAGTTAAAGAGGATCTTGAGGAGTTAAAGAGGATCTTGAGGAGTTAAAGAGGATCAGGTGAAGTTAAAGAGGATCTGGTGAAGTTAAAGAGGATCTCGAGAAAAGTTAAAGAGGATCTCGAGAAGTTAAAGAGGGTTTTGAGAAGTTAAAGAGGATCTGGTGAAGTTTAAGAGGATCCTGAGAAGTTAAAGAGGATCCTGAGAAGTTAAAGAGGATCTGGAGAAGTTAAAAAAAAAACACACTCATCATTTCCTGTTCCTGGCAAAAGTCAGTCACATCATCATCTCTTGTGTTTCCAGACATAACAAAGGTTGACGAGGAAGTCGAGGATAAAACGGAGACGGTCGATAACGACACGTCACTCATGGAGGTGGAGATGAACCCGACACATGATCAACCCTCAGCAGTGGATCCCACCCCATCCATGGATCCCACCCCATCCATGGAACCTACCCCATCCATGGAACCTACCCCATCCATGGAACCTACCCCATCCATGGATCCCACCCCATCCATGGAACCTACCCCATCCATGGAACCTACCCCATCCATGGAACCTACCCCATCCATGGAACCTACCCCATCCATGGAACCTACCCCATCCATGGATCCCACCCCATCCATGGAACCTACCCCATCCATGGAACCTACCCCATCCATGGAACCTACCCCATCCATGGAACCTACCCCATCCATGGATCCCACCCCATCCATGGAACCTACCCCATCAGTGGATCCCACCCCAGCGTTGAACCCTCCATCCATGGATCCATCTCCAACTGAGAATCCAGACTCATCCCTGGAAGATCCGACACCATCAGCAGAACCAACCCCAGCCCTGGAAGAACCTCCTCCTGTGGATCCTACCCCATCAACCGAACCCTCCCCGACACCAGATCCAACCCCCTCACAGTTGTCCAGCCACCACAGTCAGGACGTAGAGAGTGAGGAGCAGGAATGATGTTGACCTTCACTGAGACTTTACAGAAACCCTGACACTAGTTCGACGACATGTTTTTGTTGTAAATACCACAGTAAACACTTCCTGTCTTTTCTCAGCGTTCTTTACACCTTTTCTTCCTTTTAACCCTTCACTTGTTTCACCTCGAGGATTGTGGGTAATACATGAACGTGCATTTCTCCTCCATCCTCGTTTCTTTCTATCCTTGTTTCTTTCTTCTATTTTCTCTGTGGAAGTTTTTCTTATATGAATAATAATAAATGATTAAATTGTAACTTTTTAATCGAAACATTTTTTGTGAATAATTTAATTATTTCTAACTTAAAATGTTTTCATGGTAAATAATGACATTCAATTATTTCTTTATCAGATTATTCTTCTATAAAGTAATTAAAACAATTATTTTTTTTGTTCAGTTATATTTTACAGAAGACATAATTGTAACCGTTTTTCTTCTTAATTTTATATATTTTATCTATAGTCTAATATTTCCACCAGACATCACCAACAGAGCACCGATCAAACTTGATCAAACTTGTGCTTCATCTTTTACATTCGTGTCTGAGAGACAATAGAAAATTAAACCTTGTGAATAAAAACAACTCATTCATTTAGAAAATATTCAATTTATTAAATTCATTTATTTAAAAAAAAACTGTTTCAACACTTCGTCCATCACATGACCTTGAAATCAACCTTGTCAAGTTCAGAGTCGGACCAAAAGCTAAGACTGGACTTCGGTCAAGGCCAGATCCCGGATCTCCTCCAGCAGCAGGTACAGGTTGGGCTCCCTGCTCTGACGGAACTCTCTCTCCTCCCGGGACAGCTCCGGGAGGCGGTCCTTCCTCTGCGTGGCCTCCTCGGCCAGTCGGACCACCTCCTGGACCAGCTGCTTACGACCTTGAGGGCCGCGGGACTCGGAGGTGTCCACTAGGTGGGGCCGGTTCTTGACCACGTCCAGGTGCAGAGAGTCTGAATGGTAGGATGAAGACTGGACCGAGATCTGGACCTGAAGGAGAAGAACTGGTTCATCACACCTGCTCTTTATCTTCAACCTGACCTTTAACCTGTGGGTCTGAGGTTTGGGGTGTGTGTGTGTGTATGTTGGTAAGTAGTGTGTGTGTTATCCGGTTGTGTGTGTGTGTGTGTGTCTACGGTTTGGATTGTGTGTGTTTATATGTTGGTAAGTAGTGTGTGTGTTGTCCTGTTGTGTGTGTGTATGTGTATACAGTTTGGGTTGTGCGTGTGTGTGGTTGAGTTGTGTATTTGTGTTGTGGGTTGTCGTCATTTTCCCGTCTGCCACTCGCAGCTCCCGTCCTTCCCTGTCGACAAAACCTCCTTGTTGTGCGTCTGTGTTGTGGGGTTGTTGGTCTAAGGTTTGGGTTATGTGTGTGTTGTTGAATTGTGTGTATGAATGTGTTGTTTGTTTGAGTTGAGTTGGTTGTATGTTGTCGAGTTTTGTGTGTGTGTTGAGTTGTGTGATTGTGTTGTATGTGTTAATGTGTGTGTATATTGTGATGAACAAACATGTAGTCAGGCACTCACTGTGATGTGGTCAAACAGCCTGAAGGTGGCGCTGCCGCTCACTGACTCAGTCCTGATGTGGTCGGTGTAGCGTCGTAACTTTCCCACCTGCCACTCACAGCTGCCGTCCTTCGCCGTCGACAACACCTGACCCTCCTTGTTCTTCAGGTACGCAGGTGCCTTCACGCCGAACCTGTCATGTGATCAGAGTCATGCGATCAGAGTCATGTGATCAGAGTCATGTGATCAGAGTCATGCGATCAGAGTCATGTGATCAGAGTCATGTGATCAGAGTCATGCGATCAGAGTCATGCGATCAGAGTCATGTGATCAGAGTAATGTGATCAGAGTCATGCGATCAGAGTCATGTGATCAGAGTCATGCGATCAGAGTCATGCGATCAGAGTCATGCGACCAGAGACATGTGATCAGAGTCATGTGATCAGAGTCATGTGATCAGAGTAATGTGATCAGAGTCATGCGACCAGAGACATGTGATCAGAGTCATGTGATCAGAGTCATGCGATCAGAGTCATGTGATCAGAGTCATGTGATCAGAGTCATGCGACCAGAGTCATGCGACCAGAGACATGTGATCAGAGACATGCGATCAGAGTCATGCGATCAGAGACATGCGATCAGAGACATGCGATCAGAGTCATGTGATCAGAGTCATGCGACCAGAGTCATGCGACCAGAGACATGTGATCAGAGACATGCGATCAGAGTCATGTGATCAGAGACATGTGATCAGAGTCATGCGATCAGAGTCATGTGATCAGAGTCATGTGATCAGAGTAATGTGATCAGAGTCATGCGACCAGAGACATGCGATCAGAGTAATGTGATCAGAGTCATGCGATCAGAGTCATGTGATCAGAGTCATGCGATCAGAGTCATGTGATCAGAGTCATGTGATCAGAGTCATGTGATCAGAGTCATGTGATCAGAGTCATGCGACCAGAGTCATGCGACCAGAGACATGTGATCAGAGACATGCGATCACAGTCATGCGATCAGAGTCATGCGATCAGAGTCATGCGATCAGAGTCATGTGATCAGAGTCATGCGATCAGAGTCATGCGATCAGAGTCATGCGATCAGAGACATGTGATCAGAGTCATGCGATCAGAGTCATGTGATCAGAGTCATGCGATCAGAGTCATGCGATCACAGTCATGTGATCAGAGTCATGCGATCAGAGTCATGCGATCAGAGTCATGTGATCAGAGTCATGCGACCAGAGACATGTGATCAGAGACATGCGATCACAGTCATGCGATCAGAGTCATGCGATCAGAGTCATGCGATCAGAGTCATGTGATCAGAGTCATGCGATCAGAGTCATGTGATCAGAGTCATGCGACCAGAGACATGTGATCAGAGACATGCGATCACAGTCATGCGATCAGAGTCATGCGATCAGAGTCATGCGATCAGAGTCATGTGATCAGAGTCATGCGATCAGAGTCATGTGATCAGAGTCATGCGATCAGAGTCATGTGATCGGAGTCATGCGATCAGAGTCATGCGATCAGAGTCATGTGATCAGAGTCATGCGACCAGAGACATGTGATCACAGTCATGCGATCAGAGTCATGCGATCAGAGTCATGCGATCAGAGTCATGCGATCAGAGACATGTGATCAGAGTCATGCGATCAGAGTCATGTGATCAGAGTCATGTGATCAGAGTCATGTGATCAGAGTCATGCGATCAGAGTCATGCGATCAGAGTCATGTGATCAGAGTCATGCGACCAGAGACATGTGATCAGAGACATGCGATCACAGTCATGCGATCAGAGTCATGCGATCAGAGTCATGCGATCAGAGTCATGCGATCACAGTCATGTGATCAGAGTCATGCGATCAGAGTCATGCGATCAGAGTCATGTGATCAGAGTCATGCGACCAGAGACATGTGATCACAGTCATGCGATCAGAGTCATGCGATCAGAGTCATGTGATCAGAGTCATGCGATCAGAGTCATGCGACCAGAGTCATGTGATCAGAGTCATGCGACCAGAGTCATGTGATCAGAGTCATGCGACCAGAGACATGTGATCAGAGTCATGCGATCAGAGTCATGCGATCAGAGTCATGTGATCAGAGTCATGCGACCAGAGTCATGCGACCAGAGACATATGATCAGAGACATGCGATCAGAGTCATGTGATCAGAGTCATGTGATCAGAGACATGTGATCAGAGTCATGTGATCAGAGTCATGTGATCAGAGTCATGTGATCAGAGACATGTGATCAGAGTCATGTGATCAGAGTCATGTGATCAGAGTCATGCGACCAGAGTCATGCGATCAGAGACATGTGATCAGAGTCATGTGATCAGAGTCATGCAACCAGAGTCATGCGATCAGAGACATGCGATCACAGTCATGCGATCAGAGTCATGCGATCAGAGTCATGTGATCAGAGTCATGTGATCAGAGACATGTGATCAGAGTCATGCGACCAGAGACATGCGATCAGAGTCATGTGATCAGAGTCATGTGATCAGAGTCATGTGATCAGAGACATGTGATCAGAGTCATGTGATCAGAGTCATGTGATCAGAGTCATGCGACCAGAGTCATGCGATCAGAGACATGCGATCAGAGTCATGCGATCAGAGTCATGTGATCAGAGTCATGCGATCAGAGACATGTGATCAGAGTCATGTGATCAGAGTCATGCGATCAGAGTCATGCGACCAGAGTCATGCGATCAGAGACATGTGATCAGAGTCATGTGATCAGAGTCATGTGATCAGAGTCATGCGACCAGAGACATGTGATCAGAGTCATGTGATCAGAGTCATGCGACCAGAGACATGTGATCAGAGTCATGTGATCAGAGTCATGCGACCATAGACATGTGATCAGAGTCATGCGACCAGAGTCATGCGATCAGAGTCATGTGATCAGAGACATGTGATCACAAGTCATGCGATCAGAGTCATGTGATCAGAGTCATGCGACCAGAGACATGTGATCAGAGTCATGTGATCAGAGTCATGTGATCACAGTCATGCGATCAGAGTCATGTGATCACAGTCATGCGATCAGAGTCATGCGATCAGAGTCATGTGATCAGAGTCATGTGATCACAGTCATGCGATCAGAGTCATGCGATCAGAGTCATGCGATCAGAGTCATGCGATAAGAGTCATGTGATCAGAGTCATGTGATCACAGTCATGTGATCAGAGTCATGTGATCAGAGACATGTGATCACAGTCATGTGATCACAGTCATGTGATCAGAGTCATGCGATCAGAGACATGTGATCACAGTCATGTGATCACAGTCATGTGATCAGAGTCATGCGATCAGAGTCATGCGATCAGAGTCATGCGATCAGAGTCATGCGATCAGAGTCATGTGATCAGAGTCATGCGATCAGAGTCATGCGATCAGAGTCATGCGATCAGAGTCATGCGATCAGAGTCATGCGACCAGAGTCATGCGATCAGAGTCATGCGATCAGAGTCATGCGACCAGAGTCATGTGATCACAGTCATGTGATCAGAGTCATGTGATCAGAGACATGCGATCACAGTCATGCGATCACAGTCATGTGATCAGAGACATGTGATCAGAGTCATGTGATCAGAGTCATGTGATCAGAGTCATGTGATCAGAGACACATGATCAGAGACAAACGTTACCGAGGGATGAAGACCAGGACGCCGTTGTCTCTGACGGCGTAGATGATGGCGTCCTCGTAGTTGAGGTTCAGCTCGGGGTCTCTGTCCTTGAAGAAGAGACACTGGAACAACTCCGTGGACAACTTCTGGACCTGCTGGGCCGCCTGGACTCAAACACATGTCAGCATCTTCACGTGTCTGTGCTGGACTCCTGTACTGACCCGGTTCTTCACGTTGATGTGACGAGCTACTTCCTCCAGCTCTCTATTGGTCAATACTTTAGTGTGGCTCCGCCCACTCTCTGCTTCCAAAGCAGCAGTCAGGAGACGGTGGACCAGGACGTCGGCATAGCGACGGATGGGTGACGTGAAGTGAGTGTATCTGTCCAGAGCTAGACCTGCAAGAACCAGAAGGATCGGCTTCAATGATCCATTTTTTTAAGTTGTGTGTGTGTGTGTGTTGTTTGTGTGTGTATGTTGAGTTATGTGTGTTTATGTGTGTGTATTTTGTGTTGTGCTTGTTTGTTTTTAAGTTGTGTGTGTGTGTTTTTGAGTTCTATGTTATTGTGTTGTTGAGTTATGTGTGTTTGTGCGTATATGTCGAGTGATGTGTGTGTGTGTGTGTGTGTATGTTGAGTTGTGCTTGTGTGTTGCCAAGTTGTGTGTGTGTTGTTAGGGTTAGGGTTAGGGTGTGTGTGTTGTTTGTGCATATAAGTTGATTAATGTGTGTTTATATGTGTGTATGTTGAGTTGTGCTTGTGTGTTGCCAAGTTGTGTGTGTGTTGTTTGTGCATATAAGTTGATTAATGTGTGTTTATATGTGTGTATGTTGAGTTGTGCTTGTGTGTTGCCAAGTTGTGTGTGTGTCAAGATGTGTGTGGGTCTGTTATTGAGTTGTGTGTGTGTTGTTGAGTTCTATGCAATTGTGTGGTTGAGTTATGCGTGTGCGTCCACGGACTCCTGACCCACCGTAGTGGTGGAAGTGGTCCGGGGCGTTGAACCCGGTGCTGCAGTACTGGGCCTGAGACATGGCGTGGGTCGCCATCATCCTCAGGATCCGGTTCACCAGGGGGTCGTCCTGGTCCACGGCCCGGTCCAGAGACTCTGCCAGCTCCTTGTTGGACCTGTTGGGGAAAGTGGGCGGAGTCATGAAGCAGGGAGGCGGAGCCTGGAGGTGGCGGTGTCACCTGGTGTCGACGGTGAACCCGCGGGCTCCGGCGCTGTCCACCAGCTGCTTGAAGAAGTGCTGACGCGGCGGCGGATGATGTCGCAGCAGCGCCTGGTGAGGAAAGACTTCCTGGATCTTCCGCGCCACCCAGTGGTTGGCGTGGATCATGCACTCGGCCACGGTCTCGTGGACCTCCAGGGGTTGTCGAGGGACCAGAGCCGTGATGTTCTTCTGCTCGTCCAGCTGGGCCCGGACCTTCCAGAACCACCGAAGTGAAGGTTGAGTTGAAGTTCAAAGAATGAACATCGTGACCCACCTCCACGCCCTCCAGCTCCAGCGCCCCCTCCTGGTCCCTCTGAGCCCTCAGGTGTCTGGCCACGTGGGTCAACATCTCCAGGGAGCGCCTGAGCTCCGTCAGCTTCTCCTCCCGGTCCCGCGGGCTGAGCCGGGTCAGCTCCGGCACCGGCGTCTGCTCCCCGTTCAGCAGGTCCTGGGCGAGCTCGTAGTGCAGCTGGTACGAGGAGCGCACCAGGGTCCGACCGAACCACACGGAGCGGACGCTCAGGGTGGCGGCGTCCAGCTCCCAGAGGACGCTCATGGCGTACCTGAGGTCAGAGGGCGTTCAGACTCACCTGGACGAAGATCCGCTCACCTGTCGACTCACCTGTCGACTCCTCCCAGCAGAGAACACACGTCTGCGCTCAAGACACACGGCAACATGTCGAAGCGCCGGTCGGCCAAGTAGTAGGTGGTCGCCCTGGAAACCATGAAGCGCTGTGACCATCAACAATCAAGTTGTGTAGTGTTTACGACAATCAAGTTGTGTAGTGTTTACGATAATCAAGTTGTGTAATGTTTACGACAATCAAGTTGTGTAATGTTTACGACAATCAAGTTGTGTAATGTTTACGATAATCAAGTTGTGTATTGTTTACGACAATCAAGTTGTGTAGTGTTCACGACAATCAAGTTGTGTAGTGTTTACGATAATCAAGTTGTGTAATGTTTACGACAATCAAGTTGTGTAATGTTTACGACAATCAAGTTGTGTAATGTTTACGATAATCAAGTTGTGTATTGTTTACGACAATCAAGTTGTGTAGTGTTCACGACAATCAAGTTGTGTAGTGTTCACGACAATCAAGTTGTGTAGTGTTCACGACAATCAAGTTGTGTAGTTTTCACGACAATCAAGTTGTGTAATGTTTACGACAATCAAGTTGTGTAGGGTTTACGACAATCAAGTTGTGTAATGTTTTCGACAATCAAGTTGTGTAATGATTACGACAATCAAGTTGTGTAATGATTACGACAATCAAGTTGTGTAATGTCTACGAAAATCAAGTTGTGTAATGTTAACAACAATCAAGTTGTGCAATGTTTACGACAATCAAGTTGTGTAATGTTTACGACAATCAAGTTGTGTAGTGTTCACGACAATCAAGTTGTGTAATGATTACGACAATCAAGTTGTGCAATGTTTACGACAATCAAGTTGTGTAATGTTTACGACAATCAAGTTGTGTAATGATTACGACAATCAAGTTGTGCAATGTTTACAACAATCAAGTTGTGTAGTGTTTACGACAATCAAGTTGTGTAATGTTTACGACAATCAAGTTGTGCAATGTTTACGACAATCAAGTTGTTTAATGTTTACGACAATCAAGTTGTGTAATGATTACGACAATCAAGTTGTGTAGGGTTTACGACAATCAAGTTGTGTAATGTTTACGACAATCAAGTTGTGTAATGATTACGACAATCAAGTTGTGTAATGATTACGACAATCAAGTTGTGTAATGTTTACGACAATCAAGTTGTGTAATGTTAACGACAATCAAGTTGTGCAATGTTTACGACAATCAAGTTGTGCAATGTTTACGACAATCAAGTTGTGTAATGTTTACGACAATCAAGTTGTGTAATGTTTACTACAATCAAGTTGTGTAATGTTTACGACAATCAAGTTGTGTAATGATGACGACAATCAAGTTGTGCAATGTTTACGACAATCAAGTTGTGTAATGATTACGACAATCAAGTTGTGCAATGATTACGACAATGAAGTTGTGTAATGTTTACGACAATCAAGTTGTGTATTGTTTACGACAATCAAGTTGTGTAATGTTCACGACAATCAAGTTGTGTAATGTTTACGACAATCAAGTTGTGTAATGATTACGACAATCAAGTTGTGCAATGTTTACGACAATCAAGTTGTGTATTGTTTACGACAATCAAGTTGTGTAGTGTTCACGACAATCAAGTTGTGTAATGTTTACGATAATCAAGTTGTGTATTGTTTACGACAATCAAGTTGTGTAGTGTTCACGACAATCAAGTTGTGTAGTGTTCACGACAATCAAGTTGTGTAGTGTTCACGACAATCAAGTTGTGTAATGTTTACGACAATCAAGTTGTGTATTGTTTACGACAATCAAGTTGTGTAATGTTCACGACAATCAAGTTGTGTAATGTTTACGACAATCAAGTTGTGTAATGATTACGACAATCAAGTTGTGCAATGTTTACGACAATCAAGTTGTGTATTGTTTACGACAATCAAGTTGTGTAGTGTTCACGACAATCAAGTTGTGTAATGTTTACGACAATCAAGTTGTGTAATGTTTACGATAATCAAGTTGTGTATTGTTTACGACAATCAAGTTGTGTAGTGTTCACGACAATCAAGTTGTGTAGTGTTCACGACAATCAAGTTGTGTAGTGTTCACGACAATCAAGTTGTGTAATGTTTACGACAATCAAGTTGTGTATTGTTTACGACAATCAAGTTGTGTAGTGTTCACGACAATCAAGTGTGTGCAATGTTTACGACAATCAAGTTGTGTAGTGTTCACGACAATCAAGTTGTGTAATGTTTACGACAATCAAGTTGTGCAATGTTTACGACAATCAAGTTGTGTATTGTTTACGACAATCAAGTTGTGTAGTGTTCACGACAATCAAGTTGTGCAATGTTTACGACAATCAAGTTGTGTATTGTTCACGACAATCAAGTTGTGTAATGTTTACGACAATCAAGTTGTGTAATGTTTACAACAATCAAGTTGTGCAATGTTTACGACACTCAAGTTGTGTATTGTTTACGACAATCAAGTTGTGTAGTGTTCACGACAATCAAGTTGTGTATTGTTTACAACAATCAAGTTGTGTAGTGTTCACGACAATCAAGTTGTGTAATGTTTACGACAATCAAGTTGTGTAGTGTTTACGACAATCAAGTTGTGTAATGTTCACAACAATCAAGTTGTGTAATGTTTAGGACAATCAAGTTGTGTAGTGTTCACGACAATCAAGTTGTGTAATGTTTACAACAATCAAGTTGTGTAATGTTTACAACAATCAAGTTGTGTGATGGTCACAACAATCAAGTTAAGTCTCTGTCTCCAAGGGACTCGTTGGATAAACAAATCGGGCGTGATTACAGCTGTGAAGCCATTATTACAACATAATGGACTCTCGTAACCTCTTGTTCGCCCAGATTCCAGAGCGACTTTAAGTAATAAGTGTAAAACATGATGAAAAACTCGCTGCATCTTGAAGAGAAGATTCATGCGAGTCTAGATCTTCTCCATCATCTTCTTCATGACTCCAGAGACTCTCACCTGCTTCGAGCCTCCAGGTCCGTCAGCGAGTCCTCCTTGACAAAGTGGGTCACGTCAGCGATGTGGACCCCCAACTCCAGCAGCCCCCCGGGAAGCGTCCGCACCGACAGCGTGTCGTCCACGTCCTCGCAGCCCAGCGGGTCGATGCTGAACACCAGGTGAGTCTCGCGCAGGTCCCGGCGCTGCCTCACCTGTGACGGGTCCACAGACCAGGGGTGCTCCGGGGAACTGACCGGCATCTCCTTCAACTGGACAGACAAAAGCGGGTCACCATGAGGCGGGGGGGGGGGGTCAGGACTTCATCTGGACCCACCTGGGCTTCAGAGAACGGCGCCACCTGCACGCAGTTCTCGATGAGGATGGTCTGCACTTCGGTCTCCAGCTCGCCCGCCGGACCCAGGACTCGGACCGTGTGTCCGTTAGGATACTGAGAGGAACTTTCCCAGGAGTCCAGACGCACCACGACCCTGTGGTCCTGATCCCGGAGCAGAGACGGACGACAGTGATTAGAGAAGGTCAGAGAAGGTCAAAGAAGGTCAGAGAAGGTCAAGATGTGTTTTCATCTCACACATAAAACACATGTTTATCTTAAATCTTAAGTTGTTCTCTTCATTTGTTTCAGTTTTTGTAAAAAAAAAAATCTTTAAAAGTTTTTATTGGACTTTCAAATTCTATTTTCTTTTTTAATCAAATTTTACAAAATAAAATAATTGTCCTTTTAAAATGTACAAATAACAATGCAATTTTTTAACAATGTTTTTTGTGTGTGTTGTAATTCAGCTACCAGCCACTAGATGGAAGCAGTCATTACCTCCTCCGCAGCTAAAGGAACAATTAAATCCTGGGGATGACTGAGGACGAGAGGATACAGTGAATCTAGCAGCTTTTAAAGCTGATGTTTTGGACATATTTGGACATTTCTTACTACACTATACCATACAACAGAGTCAAGTACTCGACTACTCTAGTAGAAGAACTCACATTTCTCCGATCCTTAAAACTCTTCACTGGCTTCCAGTTTCTTTCAGGATCAACTTTAAAATTCTGATTCTTACTTTCAGATCTATTCATGGTCAGACCTTCCATCAGTGATCTGATCCAGACTTACACCCCAGCTCGGGCTCTGAGGTCTGTGGATCAGAATCTACTGATGGTTCCACGCACACGGCTCAGGACCAGAGGAGAGAAATCCTTCCAGACTGTTGCTCCTAAGCTTTGGAACCATCTCTGTGTTTCTATGATGATCTACTGACTCCTTCAAGAAACATCTGTGTTTGATGATCTACTGACTCCTTCAAGAAACATCTGTGTTTGATGATCTACTGACTCCTTCAAGAAACATCTGTGTTTGATGATCTACTGACTCCTTCAAGAAACATCTGTGTTTGATGATCTACTGACTCCTTCAAGAAACATCTGTGTTTGATGATCTACTGACTCCTTCAAGAAACATCTGTGTTTGATGATCTACTGACTCCTTCAAGAAACATCTGTGTTTGATGATCTACTGACTCCTTCAAGAAACATCTGTGTTTGATGATCTACTGACTCCTTCAAGAAACATCTGTGTTTGATGATCTACTGACTCCTTCAAGAAACATCTCTGTGTTTGATGACCTACTGACTCTTTCAAGAAACATCTGTGTTTGATGACCTACTGACTCCTTCAAGAAACATCTGTGTTTGATGATCTACTGACTCCTTCAAGAAACATCTCTGTGTTTGATGATCTACTGACTCCTTCAAGAAACATCTGTGTTTGATGATCTACTGACTCCTTCAAGAAACATCTCTGTGTTTGATGATCTACTGACTCCTTCAAGAAACATCTGTGTTTGATGATCTACTGACTCCTTCAAGAAACATCTCTGTGTTTGATGATCTACTGACTCCTTCAAGAAACATCTGTGTTTGATGATCTACTGACTCCTTCAAGAAACATCTCTGTGTTTGATGACCTACTGACTCCTTCAAGAAACATCTGTGTTTGATGATCTACTGACTCCTTCAAGAAACATCTCTGTGTTTGATGATCTACTGACTCCTTCAAGAAACATCTGTGTTTGATGATCTACTGACTCCTTCAAGAAACACCTCTGTGTTTGATGATCTACTGACTCCTTCAAGAAACATCTCTGTGTTTGATGATCTACTCGATCATCAAACACAGAGATGTTTCTTGATCTACTGACTCCTTCAAGAAACATCTGTGTTGGATGATCTACTGACTCCTTCAAGAAACATCTGTGTTTGATGATCTACTGACTCCTTCAAGAAACATCTGTGTTTGATGATCTACTGACTCCTTCAAGAAACATCTGTGTTTGATGATCTACTGACTCCTTCAAGAAACATCTGTGTTTGATGATCTACTGACTCCTTCAAGAAACATCTGTGTTTGATGATCTACTGACTCCTTCAAGAAACATCTGTGTTTGATGATCTACTGACTCCTTCAAGAAACATCTGTGTTTGATGATCTACTGACTCCTTCAAGAAACATCTGTGTTTGATGATCTACTGACTCCTTCAAGAAACATCTGTGTTTGATGATCTACTGACTCCTTCAAGAAACATCTGTGTTTGATGATCTACTGACTCCTTCAAGAAACATCTGTGTTTGATGATCTACTGACTCCTTCAAGAAACATCTGTGTTTGATGATCTACTGACTCCTTCAAGAAACATCTGTGTTTGATGATCTACTGACTCCTTCAAGAAACATCTGTGTTTGATGATCTACTGACTCCTTCAAGAAACATCTGTGTTTGATGATCTACTGAATCCTTCAAGAAACATCTGTGTTTGATGATCTACTGACTCCTTCAAGAAACATCTGTGTTTGATGATCTACTGACTCCTTCAAGAAACATCTGTGTTTGATGATCTACTGACTCCTTCAAGAAACATCTTAAGACGTTTCTATTTGTTCAGGCTTTTCCTTGATTTTCTGGAACTCCTGTGTTGTTCTCAGTATTATCGTGATCTTTAAAGTATGTACTTTTTTGAATATTGTTTTGATTGTTTAAGCGCTTTGTGACCCTGGTCTCGAAAAGCGCTATATAAATAAATATTACTTACTTACTTACTTACTTATATCCTTGTTACTACACACACCAGAGTCAAGTACTGGACAATACTACACATATATACTTGTTACTACACTATCACAACACCAGAGTCAAGACTTGACAATACTACACATATATACTTGTTACTACACGATCACAACACCAGAGTCAAGACTTGACAATACTACACATATATACTTGTTACTACACTATCAAAACACCAGAGTCAAGTACTGGACAATACTACACATATATACTTGTTACTACACGATCACAACACCAGAGTCAAGACTTGACAATACTACACATATATACTTGTTACTACACTATCACAACACCAGAGTCAAGTACTGGACAATACTACACATATATACTTGTTACTACACTATCACAACACCAGAGTCAAGACTTGACAATACTACACATATATACTTGTTACTACACGATCACAACACCAGTGTCAAGACTTGACAATACTACACATATATACTTGTTACTACACTGTCACAACACCAGAGTCAAGTACTGGACAATACTACACATATATACTTGTTGCTACACTATCACTATATATTGTATCATTATAAGTACCATCAGGTTACAACAATACACACAACAGTGATCATTAAGTAATACTTCATGGTCCAAACCTTCAGTGTGTCGAACTGCTGTGTACTGATCCGGATCTTGGGGATGTGTCGGTCCCAGGGCACCGTCAGGATCCGCTGAGTGCTGCGCTTCTGCGAGGGTCCGGAGTCTCGCGAGGGGAACGTGACCACGTAGTCCCTCCAGTTCCTCTGCAGGACGCCGACCACACGACCTGCCGGGGGTCACCGTTATAGCTCCGCCCCCTCAGAGCAGGTCACACTGAGGTCACCTGTGCTCATGGGTGGGTTCTCGTCGCCCTCGCTCGCCTCCCCGCTGTCCGACAGCGACGTCACCTTCCCTCGCCACTCGCTCTTCGGCAGGATTTCAACCACGACCAGGTCGCCGTGCACGGCCCGGTTCCTGTGCTTGGAACCCACAACCAGAACCTCCCGACACGGATCTACAGGGAGGAGTAGAAGATGTTGTAATTGTTTTATTCCTGGTGTTGTCTCAGGGTCAAGGTGACCCGAAGGCTTGTAAAAAAAATTAATTGTTTTATCCCTTGTGTTGTCTCAGGGTCAAAGTGACCCAAAAAATGTAATTGTATTATTCCTTGTGTTGTCTCAGGGTCAAAGTGACCCAAAAAATGTAATTGTGTTATCCCTTGTGTTGTCTCAGGGTCAAAGTGACCCAAAAAATGTAATTGTGTTATCCCTTGTGTTGTCTCAGGGTCAAAGTGACCCAAAAAATGTAATTGTGTTATCCCTTGTGTTGTCTCAGGGTCAAAGTGACCCAAAAAATGTAATTGTGTTATCCCTTGTGTTGTCTCAGGGTCAAAGTGACCCAAAAAATGTAATTGTGTTATCCCTTGTGTTGTCTCGGGGTCAAAGTGACCCAAAAGCCTGTAAACAAATGTAATTGTTTTGTCCCTTGTGTTGTCCCAGGGTCAAGGTGACCCAAAGTCCCATAAACAAATGTGATTGTGTTATCCCTTTTGTTGTCTCAGGGTCAAGGTGACCCTGGCTTCCGGAAATATAAATTCAGTGGTAAAGGTCCCGGGCCGTCGGGTCATCTTGAACCTGAGAAACCACAAGTGTTAATGATCGTTGTGTACTTGTGTAACCACAGACACGTCACACTTGTGTAACCACAGACACGTCACACTTCTGTAACCACAGACACGTCTCACTTGTGTAACCACAGACACGTCACACTTGTGTAACCACAGACACGTCACACTTGTGTAACCACAGACACGTCACACTTGTGTAACCACAGACACGTCACACTTGTGTAACCACAGACACGTCACACTTGTGTAACCACAGACACGTCACACTTGTGTAACCACAGACACGTCACACTTGTGTAACCACAGACACGTCACACTTGTTTAACCACAGACACGTCACACTTGTGTAACCACAGACACGTCACACTTGTGTAACCACAGACACGTCACACTTGTGTAACCACAGACACGTCACACTTGTGTAACCACAGACACGTCACACTTGTGTAACCACAGACACGTCTCACTTGTGTAACCACAGACACGTCACACTTGTTTAACCACAGACACGTCACACTTGTGTAACCACAGACATCGTCACACTTGTGTAACCACAGACATCGTCACACTTGTGTAACCACAGACACCGTCACACTTGTGTAACCACAGACACGTCACACTTGTGTAACCACAGACACGTCACACTTGTGTAACCACAGACACGTCACACTTGTGTAACCACAGACACGTCACACTTGTGTAACCACAGACACGTCACACTTGTGTAACCACAGACACGTCACACTTGTGTAACCACAGACACGTCACACTTGTGTAACCACAGACACGTCACACTTGTGTAACCACAGACACGTCACACTTGTGTAACCACAGACACGTCACACTTGTGTAACCACAGACACGTCACACTTGTGTAACCACAGACACGTCACACTTGTGTAACCACAGACACGTCACACTTGTGTAACCACAGACACGTCACACTTGTGTAACCACAGACACGTCACACTTGTGTAACCACAGACACGTCACACTTGTGTAACCACAGACACGTCACACTTGTGTAACCACAGACACGTCACACTTGTGTAACCACAGACACGTCACACTTGTGTAACCACAGACACGTCTCACTTGTGTAACCACAGACACGTCACACTTGTTTAACCACAGACACGTCACACTTGTGTAACCACAGACATCGTCACACTTGTGTAACCACAGACATCGTCACACTTGTGTAACCACAGACACCGTCACACTTGTGTAACCACAGACACGTCACACTTGTGTAACCACAGACACGTCACACTTGTGTAACCACAGACACGTCACACTTGTGTAACCACAGACACGTCACACTTGTGTAACCACAGACACGTCACACTTGTGTAACCACAGACACGTCACACTTGTGTAACCACAGACACGTCACACTTGTGTAACCACAGACACGTCACACTTGTGTAACCACAGACACGTCACACTTGTGTAACCACAGACACGTCACACTTGTGTAACCACAGACACGTCACACTTGTGTAACCACAGACACGTCACACTTGTGTAACCACAGACACGTCACACTTGTGTAACCACAGACACGTCTCACTTGTGTAACCACAGACACGTCACACTTGTGTAACCACAGACACGTCACACTTGTGTAACCACAGACACGTCACACTTGTGTAACCACAGACACGTCTCACTTGTGTAACCACAGACATGTCACACTTGTGTAACCACAGACACGTCTCACTTGTGTAACCACAGACACGTCTCACATTCCAGCGAGAAAACCATCAACACGGTGCTGAAAGTTCAGATGCTGACATAAATCTATTGTTCCGCCACGGTTCTAGGAAACATGAGGTCACGAGGTCACGAGGTCACGAGGTGAACGAGCCGCCATCACTGGACGGTGAATTAAACGATGTCATCGAGCGAGAAAGTTAAACGGAGCGTAAAGATCATGAAGGTTTATATAATCTTTCAATTTAACAAAATGTTTTTCTGCATTTTACCTGCTTTTTACAACTTATTTTGTTCTTTTTTCCTTGTTTACTCAAACAACAACAATTAGGAGCAGAAATGTCTGAAGAAAAGATGAAGAAAAAATGACAAAATCTCTCTTTATAATAATGTATTATGCAGAATATATTGTTATTTAATTTAATGTATTATATTAATTATTCATTTAATGCACTTATTTAAATACATGAGTCTACTTTTATATTATGTTTATCTATTATTTATTTGACTTTTATCTATATTATTTATTCTATTCTCTACTGTCTTTGCCAGAAATTTTTTCGTGTGTTTACAAACATTTTGTGATTGTTAACAAAATTAAATATAGTTAAACTGATAAATATAAAGTAGTAAAAATCAAATAAATCAAGTTGATTTGTGTCACAGATGCGATCACGAGGCGATGGTTTCGAAGTCATAGTTTCATAATGTGGGTCTGGCGCCCTCTAGAGGGCAAAAGCGCAATGAAACCAGCCGCGCATCCAATCCGAGGAGGAAAGAAGCACCACATGACCCTGATGGTCCCTGAAATCTTTAAGAGTTTGTATTTGAAGGCGACAACATGATTCTTCTCCAAGTCACTGTGGACGACGTCACCTGAAGTCTTGCTCGAGGGCACGTCGGCGGAGACCGTGGCTTCCGTCTGAGCTCGGTGTTTGTTGACGTTCAGCGTTCCCTGATCGACGAAGACACGCAGGTGAACACACGGGTTTCCATGACGACCGACACCAACGCACCTGGAGGAAGCGCCCGGACTTCAGCCCGGCGTCCAGGATGTGAGCGGAGAGATACTCCGGGTACTCCCTCTCGGACGACTCGCTCTCCTTCTCCTGCCGAGCCTGTCGGAGCGACGAGTAGAGCAGGTGGGCCGGCTGCAGGTCCGGCAGGAAGTTCTGCAGGTAGTCCTGTTGATGACATCATCAGAGAGCGACTGAGCGATGGAAGTAAATCAGTGACATCAGAAGATTGAATTACTTTTTTCATTGGAATGTTTTTATAAGAACTTTTGTAAGTAAGTAAGTAACGGTTATTTCTAGAGGTTGATTTGTTGCTTTTTTAATTAATGTAATCAAAACTTGTATATATATATATATATTTACCTGTATATATAAAAATGTAATACTTATATACAAGTTTTATATAAACATACACATAAATATAAACTATTTATAAAAAAAAAAAATCATTTTGAAAATGTTCAATGTTTTAATTCAATTATTTAAACCTTACTATAATTGTTATTATTATTTTTTATATCATCATTAAATTCAATTAATTTAAAGGAACAACAATATTTCTTTTTTAAATCAACAAATTAAAAATCTTAATTTTAAGGTTCATGGTTGTTGAGGCACTGACTCCTTTGGTGTCAGATTTACAAGTTTATAAACACAAAAGAGAAACTTATTCAATTGACGACTGGTTATTTCATATCTTAACAACATTCTTCACACACACTTACACACACTTGCACGCACACACACACACACACACACACACACACACACACACACACACACACACACACTGACACACACAGACACACACACACAGACACACACACACAGACACACACACACACAGACACACACAAACAAACACACACACACACACACACACACACACACACACACACACACACACACACACACACACACACACACACACACACACACACACACACGGTCTTGGGCGACATTTTTAAAAGACGATTTCTATGATTTTATTAGATTGATGTCCTCCAGGCCAGTTATAGCATAAATCTGTCATCTTTGACAAGATCACGTGTTAAAAAAAATATGATTTATTTAATAATTTATCAACAAGGCTATGTTGAATTGTTTTGATATGTTAGTCTACATCCTCTAGATCTATGGCAGTCATTGCTTGTGGATAAATATTGATTTATAGCTTCATAAACATCTTTGACACAAGAGTCATAACTGAAATATTAGGTTTTAATTATCAATGTATTTAAAGTTATGTATTCAAAGTCTTTAACCATATTTAATGATCTGAGACATTTCAATTGAAAATTGCTGAAAATCTAAATTCGTTTTAATCAATCGATAGATATAGAAAAGATGAATTCATTTTTATTTTTTTTAAATAAATAATTAAAAAGGGATTAGCAAACGTGGATTCAAACAGTATAGAGTACGACCGTGATAGTAAAGGATTACAAGGAAGACGCGGCTGATTCAATGCTCTTATTTTGAAAGCCGAACCTTTATTTCCTCCTACTGACAGTAAGTTGCAGTAAAGTTTAGCGAGAACTCTCCAGATATAAGTTTGGCTCAAGAGTGAAGAATCCTGAGTGATGTTAGCTTGACAGCAGTAGATGTCAGCGCTGTATTTGTATTAAAACGTTGTTAAGTTACGATGACTCGATCAAATGTTGTTGTCAGTGTTACAAGAAGATAGACCCGCCTTATGTTGCTTCTGATTGGTTGATATGTCGTGGGGCCTTCTGTGATTGGCTAGATTTACGAAAAAAAGTATGAACATCTATTATCATGAAAAGATAAATATTGAGTATTAAATGAGTCAATATAAGCGAGAGAAAAACAAATAATATTTTATTTAAGGGCAAAATGTAGTTTTTAAATATTCTATTGTATTTTTCTTAATCTCTTTTTTATACGATTGAAATTAAAAGCGTTAGTAAGTAATATTAGTGTACCTGCCTCCTCTGACCACACGTCCCTGAGAAATACTTTCTGAGCTATCAGATACATTTACTACAAAGTTTTAATAGGTAAATAAATGACTATAAACAAATAAATCGTATTGACTGTTTTCCTTTTATCCTTGTTGCTTATTTATTTTCTCGTGCAGCAGTTGTGTAGATATAACCAGATATAACCAGATGTGTGGAACCAGTACCTGCAGGGAGACCACGTAGACTCCAGATGTTTGGTTGCCAAACTTAGCAACAGCATCCTCGTCTTCCGTTACCATGACGATGTCCATCTGACCTCTCAGGTGATCGTGGTACCACACGGCTGCCGAGTACACACACCTGCGCATCGAGAGTTTGACACAAACATTTCTACACAACAGGTTCAGGCGTCTCACCTGGTCTGCCACTGGTCATGTGACTCGCCCAGCTCGCGCGCACAGTACGACTTCTCCTGGAACTCATTGGCAAACAGCACACACTTGTGTAGAGGGTCTTTGAGGAGGTTGTGTAGACGGTTGTAGAGTCTAGATGTCAACACGCTTTTTTAGTTAGTGCGTCAGTGATTTCCTAAGAGTGCGTTTGTGTACTTGTGTGCAGTTGTGTCATCTGTGTATCGGTCCGCAGCTTTGTGTATCTTTTGTAGCCAAGTGTGTTTGTGTTTACAAGAATATTTGGTTTCGTGTCATTTAAAGTGTGTCTTTGTGTGTACCAGAATAATTGTTTTTGTGTCATTGAAAAGTGTGTTTTTGTGTGAAAAAATCTGTTATACTCAGATTGAATTTGTATACTTTTGACAAAGTACACTTCAAAATACTACACTGATGCATTCTTATGCTCAAGTATACTTTATGAAATGAACTTCAAGTACAGTATACTATTGACTCTTTGGACAACTATATTATTGTTGTGATCCAGAAGGTGCAAAGGATCATGGGAGTGGGCGATGGGTGGAAGCAAACAAGACTTTTGGTTTTATTGTGAGATACACACATTGAAATGTTTTGTGAAGCACAGATACTTTGGTTATACTTCAACCACTGAAGTATACTTCAATAAACCAGAATATCTACTAGAAGTTTGAAATTAGTACATTGATAGTATAGAGAGTATTGTACTTTGAGTATAATTCTGTTAAATTAACTAGACTCAGAGTATACACCTAGTACACCTGTGGTACATTGATGAGTATACTTGAAGTACACTTCTGTAAACTAAACTAAATACTCAATAGTATATACTTAGGACACAGGTATATACATAGTAAACATTGATGAGTATACTTGAAGTACACGTCTGTAAACTAAAGACTCAGAGTATATACTTAGTACACATGTATATACCTAGTACACATTGATGAGTATACTTTAAGTACACATCTGTAAACTAAAGACTCAGAGTATATCTTAGTACACATGTACATACCTAGTACACATTGATGGGTATACTTAAATTAGACTTCTGTAAACTACTCTTTATACTCAGAGCGTATACCTAGTACACTGGTGGTATGTACACACATGAGTTTATTTGACAGTACAATTCTGTAAACTAAAAATGATCAAATTCAGTCCAAAGAAGTATCAAATCAGTAATTACTTTTAATACACAACAAGTTCATATACCTTGGTATACTTGTGCTTACGTATACTTTATGAACATTGTAAAGTAAATTGTGTTTTTCACAACAAATAAACTCAAATAAATACACAGGTCAGTACTTTGTTTACTTTTAACTAAGACCGTTTTGTGTGTGCGTGTGATGTATGCGTGTGTGTGCGTGTGATGTATGTGTGTGTGTGCGTGTGATGTATGTGTGTGTGTGCGTGTGATGTACGTGTGAGTGTGCGTGTGTGCGTGTGTGTGTATGTGTGTGCACCTGCGTCCTCCAGTCTGCAGGAGGCTCTGGCTGCTGGTCTGGGTGAAGATGACCCCCTGAACCTCCCTGAGCTCCAGAACCTCTAGAAAGTCCAGGACCACACTGACGTCAGGAAGCAGGTAGTGAGTGAGACCCAAGGTCAAGACCTTTCCCTCTGAAGAAACACACAGTTAGTTCTGAGGGTGTTTTTGTTATTGTTGTTATTGTTGTTTGTTGTTGTTGTTGTCATGGTACCGTTGCAGCAGCTCTCCTCACAAAGAAGGCTCCGACACGGAACATCTCCCCTCAGGTAGTGCTCCCGGACCACCCGGACCACCCTGCGCCCCTTGCTCCCCCTGATGTGGACGATCTTCTGGGTCTTCGTCAACTTCATCTTCTCGTTCGCGCCGCGGCGGGAGTTCGTACACTTCCGGGTCCCCGCGGTCACGTGACCAAAATTCGCCGGATCACGTGATCCCAGTGGCGTTTAAAAATGAATTAGAACGTGAAAGAAACGACACGAAAGTTAAATTAAAGCGAATATTAGACAAGCGATTTAAAAAAATAATTAATTTAGAAATGTTTTTTAATTAAAAAAAAATAAAGGTTGGAAGATACGCTTCGTTAAAATAGAGTTAATTCTGGTTTAAATGACGTGATTATTTTGGTGTAAATATTACATTTAATAACATACACACTGAAGAATTGTCGGAAAGTGATCAAAACTAGCGCGTCTGATAAATTCACTCTTGAAACGTAAACAAATAAATTGTATCACACAGAATTAAATTGAAAATATTCGATCTTAGTGAATTATAAACTTTAATTTCATTTAAATACTGAGTTTGGCTCATTGAAAACACGCGTCGCTGCAAGAAAGTGTTTCTGTACAAACGAGTATTTGGGTCACACAGCAGTGACTCATCCTTCCTGATCGAACTGTTCATTAATATCGTTGATTAATTACAAGAAATAAATCGATCAGATCTGAACAATGTGGGTCAACATCAACTCTAGCAGGGAACTAATGCTGGGAGAACTGTTCATCCATGTGATTGTTTATTTAACATTGCTTTTTAAATGTGTATATTTTTGTTTAATGATTCAATTTGACATCAGGTGCAGAAATGTTTGTATTCATTTTGTAACGTTTTGAATAAGATATCAAATATTCTTCCTGTTTGTTTGTTTACATTTTCATTCAGGATATGAAGCCACATTAATATTATTTTGTTATGTTTAAAACCCTGACACACAAGAGAGCATCGTTTATATTAAAATGTTCTATATTTCTTATTGTATTTTACGCTTTATTCTTGGGCCTAAATATATGAGATTATTTCTGGACTTCCTCTCAATAATGTTTCTTCTATAGAGCAGCTTCACCCCCCCTTGTTACCCCGGGGCCTCGAGGGCTGGAGTGAAAGGAGAGGAAGAAGGGCAGAAGGGAGGGAGGAGAGAAAAGAAGGGCAGAGAGGGGAGGGAGGTGAGGGTCCACAGTGAAAGAAGAGATCCAGCTGCAGGAGATCCTGGACCGACCTGAAGGTCCAGATGATGCATCAACCCTGAGACGACCCTGAGGATACTTTGAAGCAGGAGAAACCACTGCAGGACAGAAGCAGCTGAGAAGTTCCAAACCTCTGGAGCTGAGATGATGTAGTCGCTGCACGACAGCATCAGTCGTCACAGAAGATCCATCGTCTGCTACTGTTGGACCAGATACACCTGGAGGGACCTGCAGGTGAGAGTGTTGATGTCTCGCTCCAGGATATTATGAAGGATACGAACCGTCCAGATTCACAGAATCTGACACAATTATAACATGTTTATTGTGAGTGTTGTGAACATAACGGAGGAACTTTTGGTGGTGATGACAGTATAGAAGAAAAGAATGAAAAGAATATAAAGGAAATAAAATACAAAAATAGATAAATATTGAGTATTAAATATGTCAATATAAGCGAGAGAAAAACTAAGAATATTTTATATTCTTATATATACAAACAACATTTATACAAAATAAATGCAACATGTTTAACTTTGTATCGACTGTTTTCCTTTTATCCTTGTTGTTTATTTATTTTATTGTGCAGCAGTTGTGTAAATATAACCAGATGTACCTGCAGGGAGATCACGCAGACTCCAGATGTTAAAGTTGTATACAAAAATTAAATAATACATTAATAGATTAAATAAACCATTAATAAATTAAATAAAACGTTATTAAATTAAATTAAATTAAATTAAAGCAGAGGCGTATACCAGTTTTTGAACGTTGATGTTCTGGTCTGGATTGATGTTAGTCTCCTGTAATATTTGATCTTTTTAATGATCAAATCCTATTATTTTATAGCCTTGATTATAGAGTTTAAATTAAACAGATTTATAAAACAAAATAACAAGTAAAATTAGCGAAAACAAATTGATGAATTTCATTGTGAAACCACACAAAAATCCATTCATTATTAGCAACAAAATGAAACTTTGATTGATTTTAATTGAAATGTTGTTTTTTATTTTTTGAATGTATTTATTTAAACAATATTACACTATGTATATATTGAAATGTTGAATTTGTTTTTATTGAATAATTGAAAAAAAACATTTTTTACTCACACTGTTTAACATTCTAATTCAAATAAATAAATAAAACATACACTTTATTCATTATTTTTGATGCCTAGTATTTTAAATTCAATAAAAAAATGTTGGTATGATAGAGTCGCCAGACAATACCAATAGAGTACCGAGCTACTTCATCAAACTTTCAGCCAATCATGTGTCCTTTCCTGGGCGTTGCACTAAAAAACCAAATCAAATTCAAGGTAGAAATTAAAGTGGCATGTGTTGTTTTCAAAGAGTAACGATGAGGGCCGCTGGGATCTCGCTGTGGCTCCGCCTGGTCTTCCTCTCTGTGGTGTCGCCCCTCAGTCTGGACGACCCCAATGTGTGCAGCCACTGGGAGAGGTCAGTTCCTGTGGTCGATATCCGGACCGACCCAGCGTTAACTCTGACACCCATCGATATGTGCGTCTGCAGCTACACCGTCACCGTCCAGGAGTCGTACTCGCACCCCTACGACCAGGTCTTCTACGAATCCTGCTCCGACATCCTCACCTGGTTCAAGTGCACCAGACACAGGTAGACATCCGCTCTACAGGTAGACATACCTGATCCGAGGGACACGCCCTGAACCATTACAAATAAACATGAGTTTAGTTTCAGTTCAGGAATGTTTCATGTTTTACCACAGCAGCTGATACACTGACTGATACACCGACTGATACACTAACTAAAACACTGGCTGATACACTGACTGATACACTGTCTGGTACACCAACTGATACACCGACTGATACACTGGCTGATACACTGTCTGATACACTGGCTGATACACCGACTGATACACTTGCTGATATACTGTCTGAAACACTGACTGATACACTGGCTGATACACTGTCTGATACACTGACTGATACACTGACTGATACACTGGCTGATACACTGACTGATACACTGACTGATACACTGGCTGATACACTGACTGATACACTGATTGAAACACCGACTGATACACCGACTGACTGATACACTGACTGATACACTGGCTGATAAACTGTCTGATACACTGACTGATACACTGATTGAAACACCGACTGATACACTGACTGATACACTGATTGAAACACCGACTGATACACTGACTGATACACTGATTGAAACACCGACTGATACACTGACTGATCAGCGACTGATACAGCGACTGATACAGCGACTGATACACTCAGAGACTCACTCAACGACACACCTGGACACTCAAGTCAAACGTGTGTTTGCAGGACGAGCTACAAGACAGCGTACCGACAGGGAGTCCGGACAATGTACCGCAGACGCTCCAAGTGTTGTCCTGGATTCCATGAGAGTGGAGACCTGTGTGTCCGTGAGTGTTTTCATCCTAACACACACTCACAGTGTGGTGCAGTGTTGTCGATTATCCAGTCTAGATGGTAACTTCAATACATCCAGAGCTTCTATGACTCCAGCCTCCCCCCCTCCTCCCTCAGGCTCACCCACCCTGCAGTGGTGTTTTTGTCTGATGCACTTTTTATTTTCTGTTCCAACAAACCTTTTGTTGCTGCCATCTGAGTGTGTGTTTGAAAATGTGAGCTCAAGAGTGCGAGAGTGTGTGTTTGTGTATACGGGTGTGTATGTGAGAAGTATCTCAGTGTCATCAGAATATTGAATCTAAGATTTTTAATGTTGAAACTTTTAATTTTTATTTTTTATTCAAATGTTTTTATATCATTTTTTTAATGTTTGAATTCTAGTTAAGTTAGTTTTTTTTTAATCAATTCAATTTTAAAATTTACTATTTTCACAATTAATATATATTTTCTATACACAGAGTTATACATTTTAATGTAAAAGAAAGAATATTGAATTTAAAGAAAACATTTTTTAATTATTGGAATTAGAAAATCAAACTCTATGTGTGAAAACGCATTCTTTTTGATGATATTACATTTTTTTAATTGAATTATTTAAAAAATTAATTAATGAAATTATTAAAAGAATGATTCAATTTGAAAATTTGAAAATGTTGAATTAAATTTATTATTCTGATGATGATCATTTTACATTTGTGTGTTGAAGACTTTTAGTGTATGTGTGCATGTTAGGATCCTTTTTTTTTTAAATACTACTTTAAATAAGTGTAGTAAGACACAATGCTCCAAATTCAGTTGTATCCTCTTCTGTAGATGATTTGTGCACAAAAAGAAACTTGAACAGTCAATAAAACAGACTCACGTTTGTCTCTCAGCCTTGTGTTCGTCTGAGTGTGTCCACGGGCGCTGCGTCGCTCCAGAAACCTGCCAGTGTGAGCCGGGCTGGGGGGGCGTGGACTGCTCGGACGGTAACTACACACAAAGGTCGACGGATCCTTCGACGTTCTGACGATGGTTTCTGGTCTTTATAGGGTGTGGGCCGGATTTCTGGGGTCCTCACTGTGTCAACCGCTGCCAGTGTCTTAACCAGGGCAAGTGCAACCCCATCTCAGGGGCCTGTCTCTGCGCTGAGGGCTTCCACGGCTGGCGCTGCGAGGAGTCATGTGACCCGGGCCTTTATGGCAAGAACTGCCTCCTCGACTGCCAGTGTCTCAACGGCGCCACCTGCCATCCTCAGACTGGAGAGTGCATCTGTGCACCTGGCTACTCCGGCGAATTGTGAGGGGATCATAGAACGATAGTCTTGGTTACATTAGGCTAACCATTGCTTGTTGTCTCTTCCAGTTGCCGGGACAGATGCCCAGATGGCTTCTTTGGACCCCGGTGCTCTCTTGTTTGTGACTGTCCGATCGGAAGCGAATGCGACCACATTAATGGAACATGTCACTGCGACAAGGAATGCCAGAATCGCCAGTGTCCCGCCACTCTGTACGGTATCGCCTGTGACAAAATCTGTCCCTGTCGGCTCACCAGCACCCTCAGGTATTGACACGGTCCCCCCGTCTCCGTCTCTCTACACCAGCTCTAATGAAGCGTCTCCGTTCTCAGGTGTCACCAACTCACCGGGGCCTGTACCTGTGAGGATGGGTGGGCAGGAACTCACTGTAACGAGACTTGTGGGAGAGGTTTCTATGGCACTAACTGTAAGAAGACTTGCTCCTGCGCTAACGGGGCGGATTGTGATTTTGTCAGTGGACAGTGTTTGTGTCCACCAGGATATGTGGTGAGTCTCACGCAATCACTTTTCAGCTACTAGAGGAAAACATTATTATGGTGAACTCCATCTGAAATGCTATGCCTAGTGCAGTCAGACCCCACCTGGGCTACCACTGTGGGCCCCATGTGTATCTACCAAGCTCTCATGTTACCCAAAAGTAGTTATATATCGATGGCATGATAGGTAAAGTTTGATAAACAGGCGACTGGTTGGTTTACGGTAAATGATGCAGTAATGAGATCTTAAAGAGTATGGTTAAGGTTGGGTAAGGGTAAAGGAACAGTGCCGTGCAATGGTAGGGAGACCATGATAGCACCAGTACTAGTCTTGGGGTTTTGAAGGAGGAGGAGTATTAGGCGACTGGTGGGGTTAAAAAGACCGTTGAACTGGGGAGATTGGGGTGACGGGTACGGTAACAGGCAACTGGTTGGCTTGGCTTAGGGTGATTGGTACAGTGTAAGTCCTAGGAGTCCTGTTTACTTGAACATACAGTGACCACATACTACTCTGTTTTCAGGGTAATGACTGCTCCAGAGTTTGTTCTCAAGGGTACTACGGGATGAACTGTTCTCTGTCATGTTCGTGTGTCAACTATACTTCCTGTTCACACATGGATGGAACCTGCATCTGCAAAGAAGGTGAACTGCAAACACGGTTCTCGAATTAAAATGGTTGAAGTGACTGAGGTGTCTGCACAGGCTGGCGGGGTGTTGACTGCTCCCTACCTTGCTCTGGAGGATACTGGGGCAGGGGCTGCAACCAGACATGTCCGTGTGTCAATGGGGCGGCATGTGACCCGGCTGATGGCAGCTGCCAGTGCTCCGCCGGCTGGACAGGCCTGAACTGTGACATTCCGTGTCCCGTCAGTAGATTTCCAGGCTGCCAAACAGACACGAACAGTCGTGACATCTCGTTCACTTTCAGGTGGGCTTCTTTGGATTGCACTGTAAAGAGTCGTGCGACTGCCTCCACGCTGATATTTGTGATCCACAGACCGGGGTCTGTAACTGCCTCAATGGCTGGACAGGTGAGCCATCAGTGGCGTGGTCGTCCTTCACCTCTCAAGTCATACACTAACACAAACAAGCAGCTGTTGGACTCCCAAACAAAATATGTGTGTCTGTGCACAGGTATTCGGTGCGACAGCCAGTGCTCTCAGGGTCTTTGGGGTCCGAACTGCTCTTCCATCTGCAACTGCATGAACGGAGGTTCGTGTTCTCCGGAGGACGGAACATGTGTGTGCGCTCCTGGTTACCGTGGCAACAACTGCAAGAAAAGTATAACACAAATAAGGCTAAAGTGTGGTGAAGCCAGTGTATGATCAACATGTGTGTGTGTGTCTGTGTGTAGAGTGTTCTCCAGGGTTCTTCGGTCACCGCTGCAGTCAGACGTGTCCTCTCTGTGAACACAGCACTGGGCCGTGTCATTACGTCAGTGGACATTGCGAATGTCTCGCCGGCTTCTCCGGCTCGCTCTGCAACCAGGGTTTGTGTTTGTGTTGTCAATGTCTACGTGTTGAGGTATTATTTTGGTGTCAAGGGTGGAGATGTTTTAGAATTCATTTTGTGTCTTTGTGTGTAGTGTGTCCCAGTGGAAGGTTCGGTCAAGGGTGTTCTCAGACCTGCTCCTGCAGCAACAACGGCAGTTGTAATCACATCGATGGATCCTGTCAGTGTGTTTCTGGCTGGAGGGGAGACGACTGCTCTATATGTAGGACACAAACACACAAACAAAAACACACACATTGTGTATCCAAAAAAATTAAGGCTTTGTCGAACCTTTGCCAGCTTGTCCGCAGGGTTCGTGGGGTCCAGACTGCATCCACCCGTGCAAGTGCCAAAACGAAGCTCTTTGTCGCTCGACAGATGGAGAGTGTTCCTGCGGCCCCGGCTGGATGGGACTCTACTGCTCACAAAGTATAACCCCCAGACCCTGGTAGAGGTAGAGACCGGAGCTCAGCGTTGTGTTTCCTCGCTCCACATAGGATGTTCGTCGGGCTTCTACGGTGACCAGTGCTCCCGGGCGTGTACCTGCCAGAATGGCGCAGACTGCGATCACGTGAGCGGACAGTGTCTGTGCAGCACCGGCTTCATCGGGTCCAACTGTGAACTTAGTGAGTCTGAGGCAGTGACAGTCAAGGCTGAAGACTCGCTCTTGATTTCACTCTTGTTGTCACATGACCAGGTTGTCCAGCGGGAACGTTTGGATTCGGGTGTCAACTGTTGTGTGAGTGTCAGAACAATTCCACCTGCGACTTCATGACGGGAACTTGCAACTGCAGAGAGGGGTTCCAGGGAGTCCACTGTGGCCGAGGTGAGTCATTTTGAGGCAACGATATCCCACCGAAGTTGTACTTGATCATGTGAATTCTACCCTAGCTGTTCTGGCTTTGGACCAACTGAACATGATTGTACCGGTGCCGGCCTCGGACCGACGGGCTTCAAGCACCGTCCTAGCCGTCGTCCTGCTCGCCTCCATCGTCTTCATCGTTATGTTTCTGGGCTTGTGGCTTTGGCAACGCCATCGGGACAAGGACCATCACCTCCCCAGCGTTAGCTACACTCCGGCCCTCAACATCACCTCTGGTACCGTCTTCACCTCAAATCAGGGCCGGGTCTAGACAGGCATGTATGAGGGGGCAGCCACAAATCTTGAGGGGGCATTGTGCTGTTACTTACTTACTTACATGTAAGTTTGAGGGGGCAGAACATTTATTTGAGGGGGCCAGGCCCCCTCTTGCCCCTGCCTAGACCCGGCCCTGCCTCAAATGTTAATTGATGATAATTTTTCATGTCTAATATGTCACAACCCTGAGTATCGGGCGATACAGATTCAAATAACATGTATTTGCTTTACCTCTTCTCAGCTAATAATATCTAATGTTTTAAGAAGTTGATAGAATGGCTTCGGTCCATATCTTATCCACCCTACTGGACTGGAACATCCCCATTTGGAGCCTTGAGCTAACCTGGTTGTCGCCGCAGCCGGGGTGCAGTGCACCGGCCTGCTTTCTTCCACAGAATCCTCTCCAAACAGCAACAACTCTGGTGGTCATTGCTTCTCTAACCCCGCCTACCACAGCCTCTCGAGCCCCACCTACCGTACCATCTCCAGCCCCGCGTACCGCCGCCTCTCTAGCCCCCCCTATCGCACCATTGGAAATTGTGCTTATGCCGCACACTATTCCAAATCAGAAAAGAGGGGCAAAGCCAAGGTAACCCTTGAATGTGGTAACCCTTGCTAACCTAAAGAAATCTTCAGGAACCTTTTAAATATTTGAAATCATTTCCTTTTCAGATGAAGTCGACACTACGGCGGCACCGGAACAGCGCTCCGGAGTGGGGCGCCTACTGCAACCTCCGCGATCTAGGTCAGTCACTCACCCAAGACTGACAGCAGAAAGTCTTGTGTACCAAACTGAACCACTTGCTACCCAAACAGGAGCGTACTGCATCGACCGACGCTACAGTTGCCAAGTAGACCACCAGTACAACCCGGACCCTCTTATGCACCAGTTCCAAGGTATTGACTCCTGGTTCAGACCTGAGTTTCCATTTGATAATGACAAACGTTACAATTTGGCAAAGGCAATAATAAAGCAAATAAAGTCCTGGTTTGCTAAAAACACTAACCCCCCATAACCTGAACATTGTCAACTGGTTTCCTGTTCTTAAAGCTTTAGACACGACCTCAGAGGAAAACAAAAGGGTCTAATTTGACCTTTATTTTGAAAACAGGAAACAGACAAATTAATTTACAACCTTTTCCATTTTATATTTTTTTTATTAATTATAGAAAGAAAAATACATTAATTTCAGGTCAATTTTGCCATCGAGTAACGTGCGTCTTCACGACGGCATATAAGTCGACTTGAGGTATAAAAAGAAAAACATTATGATATTAAAGTTGTTTAGATTTATTGCAGGATTAGAGTCATATGGTTGAGATTAATTACCAGAGTTATTAGTCTTATCAAAAGAAGCATTTATTACGAGATTAATAATAATTTAAAGTGGAATAAAGAATATCTTAAAACATTTAAACACACAAATAGATTTTTTGTTAAAAAATTAAAAATGTCCGGAAACAACATTATATGTATATACTGTATATATATATATATGTATATATATATATATATATATATATATATATATATATATATATATATATATATAATGTTGTATATATATATATATATAATTAGGTTGACAGGATAAACCAATCAATCTATTATCCTGAATAAAAACACGTTCTTTTAATATTAATTTAAAAATGTAAATATCCAGGTACTATATTTACTCTTATTTTTCTTAAATTAGATATTAATTATATTATTAATAAATATGAACTATATAAAACCATTAACGTGCTAGTTGTAAAAATAATAACAAATGATATTTAAATAATGACATTTAAAGGAAGAAGTGGGAGATAAATATTTATATATAAAAATAAAGTAGATTGACAGAGGAATTCAAACTCTAAATACTTCTCTCATGAACAAACATTCTGATCTTCTACGTTGATGTGGTTCTGGTTCGATCCCGTCAGGCGACGTCAAGGCGTGGAGGTCCAGCATTGGCTCGGTCAGCACCGAGAACCCCTACGCCACCATCAGCGACCCCCCCACCAGCCTGGTCCACCTGGGCCGACCCTACGAGAGCAGCTACGTGGAGATGAGCACACCGAGCCGCCACGACGGCACCGTGATGTCCGGCCACAGATGCTGCGACATGGGTCGGTCCTGGTTCACCTGTTATAAAATGAAATTAAATAAAAAACAACTATTTTCTTCTTCTCCTCCAGAACCCACCATCAGCCTGATCCAGACCCCAGGTTTCCCCTGCTACCTCCAGAACATCTACGACCTGCCCAGGAACAGCCACATCCTGAGCCACTACGACCTGCTGCCGCTGCGCCCCAACCTCGCCCACAGCCAGGTCCCTCAGACCTCCAGCAGACCCCCCAGCCCGCTCTTCTGAAGACCCCCGGACCTTCTGAGAGCAGGACTAATGCAGACTCTTGACTTTGGAACTTTTCTGCTCAAGTTATCAGGAGCGGATGAAGGGAGGAGGGTCTGGAAGTCTATCAAGTGTCATCACGACATTACATTTAATATTTTGAATGTTGAAACTTTGAAGATATTTTAAATTGAAAATTCATTAATAAAATTTTGTAATTCAATAATTTTTATATTGAAAAGTTTATATATTTTTTAAGTAATTGAATAACAAATAACAATATATAACAAATTGCATTTTTTTTTAATGAATTTGTTTTTTCATCACATAGTTTGATATTCTTATTACAATATTACAAAAATAAAAGTTCTAAATAAGAAAACATTACATTTATAGTCTTTTAAATTCAATAGAAAATGTTGGTTTAATAGTTTGTTTACATTTCGTCACCTGATCGTCGCAGTTCGATCCAGTGGCTCGGTGCTCGTTTGGTTTTGTCTGGTGACTCTATGATACAACACTTTATATTGAATTAAAAAAAATATGAATGAAAAAGTATTGAATTTAGAGGTTTTTATTTTTGAATTATTTAAATAAGTATATCAAACTCAATTAGTAAAAAAAGTGTTTATTATAAAAAAAAATCAAATCAATAATAAAAGAAAATCCACTTTAAAATATAAACATTATTGAATTCAATTATTTGAGTTTTTTTTAAATCCAACACTCAATATTCTAATACTAAATACTTCCAAATATCTTTAAGATGTTCTTGTAAATTTGAAGTTGTGTAAAAACATGTTTTTCTAATGATGTAAATAAACTTTTCAAGCACTTTATCAAGAGAACGTTTCATTTCACTCTTTTATTTTGCTCCTAAAAATCCAGATCATGATCCGTTCTGGTTGCTCAGCAGGAAGTCGTTGTGCAGCTTCTCTTGTGCTTCGTACAGTTTCCGCAGCTTCTTGGCTTGACCTTTGCTGACCTCCTTCCCCTCGGCGTCGTGCGTCGGGAAACCCTGTTTGAGAGACCACGTCAGCGACCTTTGACCCCGGACGCAAGGGTTTTTCTGTCTCACCGTCTCATCGAACTTGGAATATTTGTCGGTCTCGGCCCGGAACATTTGTGCAGCCGGAACCTTCATCTTGGCCAGTTTGGCGGCCTGAAGGGACAGAACCGGGAGGTGAAGATGGAACCGGACCAGAACCAGCACCAGGTCGCTCAGGTCGGGTTAATAACCAGATAATAAACCAGAAAATTAAACCATTTCTGAATCCAATTGTTACTTTATGACGTTCTGAGGGAATCTTTTACCGTCTGGTTCCACACATTTTTTGAAGGATTCGTCACTTTCACTCTGGACTCTGAGCTGCTCCGTGGAACAAACCTTTCATCTCTTCGGATAACAGCTACTTTTTAGCCTTCTTGACACAACAAGGTCAGAATAAACACAAAGATAAAAAGTTGGATTTGATGTAGAAAAAAAATCGACGGCTGTTTAGCGATTTTATATTTATCTTAAAAATGTATTTCAATCATTTGTTTATGGAAAGTGGTTCAGTATTTTTTAATATTTTATTTTCAAAATAAATTATTTATTTATTTATCAAATAGAGTTTGATATTATAAAACTTAGATAAAAATATAAAAATACTTTTTAATTCCTAATCTTTTTAATTCAATATATAAACGTTGGCATAATAGAGTCACCAGACACTACTAACAGAGCACCGAGCTACTGGATCAGCCAATCGTGCGACGCGCAGACGATCATGTGACTGATTTATTATACCAACATTATCATATTGACTATAAAAAGCTACGATTGAATTTAGAAAATGTATTTTAGAATTATTGGAATTAAATTAATTAAAAATATATATATAATTTATTTAAAAAATAAAATCGATCATTTAAATATAGAAATAATTGAATTTGATAATAAATAAAATGTAGTGCTCTGAAAAAAACAATAAAAATGTTACACTATCACTGATACAATTTTTCGGTTTAAATAAATATACTTCAATTAATACTTTTCTGGAGCCTCAGGTTCACAATGTTACAAACTTCACAGTCAACAACAAGTCAACGCACCTCCTGCTCCTGCTTCTTCCGAGCAGCTTCCTCCTTCTTCCTCTTCTTCTCGTCCTCCAACTGAAAGTCACATCCGTCAGTAACTTGAAGGAGTCGCGTTGACTCGTCTCACCTTCTTCTTCTCCTCGCGCTCCTTCAACAGAGTCTCTTTGTCCACCAGCTTCAGCACCGTCGGTTGACCTGTCGACAACATCCAGTGAGGGCACGTCAACAGGAAGTAGCGACGCGTCAACAGGAAGTAGCGACGCGTCAACAGGAAGAAGCGACGCGTCAACAGGAAGTAGCGACGCGTCAACAGGAAGTAGCCATGCGTCAACAGGAAGTAGCGACGCGTCAACAGGAAGTAGCCATGCGTCAACAGGAAGTAGCGATGCGTCAACAGAAAGTAGCGATGCGTCAACAGAAAGTAGCGACGCGTCAACAGGAAGTAGCCATGCGTCAACAGAAGGTAGCGATGCGTCAACAGAAAGTAGCGATGCGTCAACAGGCAATAGCCAATACGTCAACAGGAAGTAGCGATGCGTCAACAGGAAGTAGCGATGCGTCAACAGGAAGTAGCGATGCGTCAACAGAAAGTAGCGATGCGTCAACAGGAAGTAGCGATGCGTCAACAGGAAGTAGCGATGTGTCAACAGGTAGTAGCCATGCATCAACAGAAAGTAGCGATGCGTCAACAGAAAGTAGCGATGCGTCAACAGGAAGTAGCGATGCGTCAACAGGAAGTAGCGATGTGTCAACAGGAAGTAGCCATGCATCAACAGAAAGTAGCGATGCGTCAACAGGAAGAAGCGACGCGTTGACAGGAAGTAGTGATGCGTCAACAGGAAGTAGTGACGCGTCAGCAGGAAATAGTGATGCGTCAACATAAAGTAGCCATACATCAACAGGAAGAAGCCATGTGTCAACAGGAAGTAGCCATGCATCAACAGGAAGTAGCGAAGCGTCAACAGGAAGTAGCAACGCATCGACGTGGCTTCGTGAAACAGCCAATGTATTGTGATACAGTGTCTTCACTGTACGGCTCCGATTCAATGAAGTCGATAATTCACCCGAGAGTGACATCTAGTGGTCAAACTGAAGACACTGCATCATGATACACCATCAGCGGTTTCACATCGACGCACCACCAACAGGAAGTGACGACTACCTTCATGATCCTCCAGTCGGACGCCGAGCTCCGGGAGAGTTTCGTCTCGAACGACGTCGCAGAGACGCAGCAGCTCCGTCACTGCAGGAGAAACTTTATTTTAGCAAATTCAGAATCAACATGTTGACGATTCTCTCTTTTTAAAACAAGATCTTCATGATTTTTATTGTTAGAACGATGATGACGTATGAAAGTAAGAATGCTGAATTAATGTAACATTTCAAATGTTGAACATTAATGTTACTTTTTTTAATTATCTCGTAAAAAAAAAAAGGTAATTCAATATAATCTATATTTAAAATGTTAAAAAAAAAAAAAGATTAAATACAAAAATCTATATTTAAAAATGTTTTTATTACTTTTACACAGTTTATTATTTTAATTCCAATAATTCAAAATTCAATTCTCTAATGATTGAACATAAATAATTGGTAATACAATGTAAAAATTCTGAATATTAAAAAAATTGTCTATAAAAAAAATGCTCATTAATTGATATAATTTAATTATATAAACTTGCAATATAGAAATGATTAAATTCAATAACTAAACAAAATTCACCTCCTAAAAAACAACATTTCAGTAAAAGTATCAACATTTGAAAAGTTAAATTAAATATTCTAAAGACGATTAAGTTGCGTAATAAAAGCCACTCATCCATCATTTCTAATATTGAACTGTGACGTTTAAATGGCGTAAAACAAGTCCCTGCATCAGGTCCAGATCATCCGTCACAGGAAGTCAAACATCTTCTCACCCTTCAGCTCTCGAGCGATCTTACGAACGTCTTCTCTGAAGTCGGACAGGACGGCGAGATACGGCATCACCACGTCCTCCACCTGAAGACACCACAGTCAACCTGGGTCGACCCGAGGCGTCAGTAACACTCACGTTCACGCCGGCGGAGGCTCCGCCCACTGGGAACCCGATGGGCTCGGATCCCTCGATGGCACCGAACGTCTGCGGCGACAGCAGCGGATTCATCAAGATCGTGGTTACCGTGGCAACACTCGTTTTATCAGACCGTGTACGTTTTACCAAAATCAATTACTTCATCGTTATATTAAATTTTACATTTTTAAATATTTAATTACACTGACATGTTGGAGTTTATTAACACTTGTGTTGCCTTCGGGTCACATTGACCCAAGGGTTCAGAATGGAATTGTGTTTCGATGATTGATTGATTTATTCAATTATCTCTCTATTAAAACTTTTTTATTAATTGATTAAATCATTACAGTAATTCTGAAATAACTCCAAAAATAAATTGTCTAAAGTCAATATTTTTTTAATTTTATTTCCTAGTCTTTTAAATTCAATATATAATTGGTATAATGGAGTCACCAGACAAAACCAACAGAGCACCGAGCTACTGGATCATGCACTTCTACGTGGTCACGTGATCGTCTGCGCGTCACGCGATTGGCTGAAATTTCAATGAAGTAACTTTTGGAAATTGTGGCCACTTTAGCGTCGGCATCCCTTCGCTGGTGAGTTCACTGAGAGGGAGTGAGTCAAAGAGAGCGTTGGAGGGAGATATGGAGCGTTTAGAGAGTTAGAGAGGTGAGTCTGAGAGTGAATTAAGTTTGGATCTACATGTTTTAGTCTAAAACCATCTTAGAGAAAACTTTTAATTTCAGTTTAGAAATGTTTTCAAGGTCGACCGCAGCAGCTGATTCTTTTATCAGAAGGTTGAGCAGAAAACTCAACTCAACCCGTCACCTGATGTTCTCTCATCCAGTCAATGACTTCTGGTGACCGACCTTGAGCATGGCGGTGAGGTAGGCGGCGATGTTCTCCAGCAGCAGGCGGTTGGGTCGCAGCTTCAGGCTCTTCCTGGCGGCGACGTAGCTGTTGCTCTGACCCACCAGAACCCTCATCTCCTCCAGCGCCGCACGAGTGTCCACGTTGTCGCACAGAGCCTCGTGCACCGCCCACTTCCTGTCGTAGAAACTACAAAGAAAGACGTTCGTCACCTGGATCTGTGCCGACAGGACAAGTACTTTTTTTACTCCAAGAAAGATCAATGATACCTACAGGTACACTTGACCACCATCTAGTGGTCGGAATGTGGATTTTCTATTTTATTTTACATATTCTTATTCTAGATATTATTATTATTATTTATTTTCTATATTCAATAATTAAAAAGTGTTTGTGTTTTAAATTCAATATAAAAATGTTTAAAGTTGTCACCAGACCAAACCAACAGAGCACTATTGGATCCAACTTTCAGCCAATCATGCGACAAGCATTATTTATTTACATTTTTTAATATTTTTGAATTATTCCAAAAGGGAATTAAAACTCAAAGCACAAGAACTCTAACTGTATCTTTCCAACCTTCTTTGTCTTTGTCTCACTCCCTCTCAGTGAACTCATCGCTGCATTGATTTTATTTATACTTTTTTGTTTTTATAAAAAATGATTTATTTGATCCGATTGTTCAGAAGAAACGAGTCTGTGTTTGTGTCTCTTTGTCTAAAGTGTTGTCAGCTGTAACGACTTTACTGACTTCACTACTTTACTGTGAAACTATCGAGGACTAACAGCTGATCCGAGTCAGTCTGTGATGTCACCATCGTCACGACCTCTCACCTCTGGTTGAGTTCAACTTCGGCTGCTTCCCACTTCTCGAACCGTCCCGTCACGTCCACCGGCGCTCGCAGGACGTCCTTCACGTTGAGGAAGAATTCCTGATCCGAACAAAAGTCATGAGGATCAGATCGATGGAGAGAAATACACACAAGATCACTTTAAAACTGACTTTTTAACTACTCGTTCATGTCACGATGACATCATCGCAGTCTAAACAGTGACATCATGGCAGTCAGCGCGATGACATCATTGCAGTCTAAAGAGTGACATCAATGCAGTCTAAACGTTGACATCATCGCAGACGGCACGATGACATCATCGCAGTCGACGCGATGACATCATCGCAGTCGAAACGTTGACATCATCGCAGACGGCACGATGACATCATCGCAGTCGACGCGATGACATCATCGCAGTCGAAACGTTGACATCATCGCAGTCGGCGCGATGACATCATTGCAGTCGGCAAGATGAGATCATCGCAGTCGACGCGATGACATCATCGCAGTCGGCACGATGACATCATCGCAGTCGGCAAGATGAGATCATCGCAGTCGACGCGATGACATCATCGCAGTCGGCACGATGACATCATCGCAGTCGGCAAGATGAGATCATCGCAGTCGACGCGATGACATCATCGCAGTCGGCACGATGACATCATCGCAGTCGGCAAGATGAGATCATCGCAGTCGACGCGATGACATCATCGCAGTCGGCGCGATGACATCATCGCAGTTGGCGCGATGACATCATTGCAGTCTAAAGAGTGACATCAATGCAGTCTAAACGTTGACATCATCGCAGTCGGCACAATGAGATCATCGCAGTCGACGCGATGACATCATCGCAGTCGGCGCGATGACGTCATCGCAGTCGGCACGATGACATCATCGCAGTTGGCATCATGACATCATCACTCACGTTGAGGAACTTCTCGTACTGGACTGCAGACTCCATGGTGTTGGGAGAATAATCCAGAGTGTCTTTCCACGTGTGCATCAGGAAGGCCAGACGAAGCTGCCGGGCTGAACCAGAACCAGTCGACACACAAACACAATCAATCTATTGTTTAAACAATATCAAAACACAAATACAACCATAAACACACACACAAACCCACACTAATAGTGTCCTACACAACACAGAATGACAAACACAAAATCTCAAGTGAAGACAAAGGAATAGAAAAAGTTAAAGAAATGCCGAGTTTCACAAATACAACTAATACACACAGTTATACACTATAAAAAAAACGACACAAACCAAACAACACACACCTGTGTTGGTCTGCAGTGCGTCTTTGATGGTGATGAAGTTCTTCAGGGATTTGGACATTTTACATCCTGCGATGGTCAGGTGACCCGTGTGCAGGAAGTAACGCACCCAGTGATCGTTGTCGAAGAAGGCCTGAGGGGACACACAGGGACAAATTCTTCATCTTGACCTTCATTTCTATCATCATCTTCATCTTCATTATCATCATTATCATCATCATCATCATCTTTATCACTATCATCATCATCTAGATCAGGGGTCTCCAAACCGGTCCTCAAAGGGCCGGGGTGGTGCAGGTTTTTGTTCCAACCAATAAAGAGCACCCCTTAACTCAGGGGTAGGGAACCTGGTCCAGAAAGAGCCGCAGTGGGTGCAGGTTTTCGTTCCAACCATTCAAGAGGACACATTTTATCCAATCAGGTGTCTTAGGAGTGTAATCAGTTGATTGTCAGTCTGGTGTTGCTTGTTTAAGCTGAAACCTCATTGGTTAAACTGTACATGCTTGATCGGTTGGAAGAAAAACCTGCACCATCTCGACCCTTTGAGGACCGGTTTGGAGACCCCTGATCTAAATCATCATCATCATCATCATCTTTATCATCATAATCTTCATCATCTTCATCATCATCTTTATCATCTTCATCTTCATCTTTATCTTCATCAATCATCATCATCATCATCTTTATCATCATCATCATCTTCATCATCTTTATCATCATCTTTATCATCATCATCATCATCATCTTTATCTTCATAAATCATCATCATCTTTATCATCATCATTATCATCTTCATCATCTTTATCATCATCATCATCGTCTTAATCATCTTCATCATCATCTTTATCTTCATCATCATCATCATCTTCATCATCTCTATCATCATCATCTTTATCATCATCATCATCATCTTCATCTTCATCATCGTCTTAATCATCATCCTCATCAGCTTTATCATCTTCATCATCTTCATCATCATCATCATCCTCAACAGTACCTCAGACTGGGCGAGCTCGTTCTCATGGTGAGGGAAGCGCAGGTCGAAGCCTCCTCCATGGATGTCCATGGACTCCCCCAGGATAGAACCAGCCATGGCCGAGCACTCGATGTGCCAGCCTGGTCGACCCTGACGGACACGACAGTCTCGTCAGTGTCGTGTTTGTCAAGAATGTGTGGATACGTAAGTCTAACTCCTGGTCCGCCAGACACTGACCTTCCCCCACGGAGAGTCCCAGGTGGGCTCACCAGGCTTGGACGCCTTCCACAGTGCAAAGTCGTTCGGAGACTTTTTCTCCCCGACCCGGTCCACGCTCAGGTCGCCTGCTCAGAACCGAGTCTTCAGATCCAGAGTCCGGTCTGATCATCAGTGACGTACCTTCTCCCTCCTGCAGAGCCTTCTGGTCTCCGACGGCCTCCGGGACCAACTTGCCGTACGAGTGTTTGGCGCTGGAGTCGAACTTCGAGGTGTCGAAGTAGACGGAGCCGTTGGACTCGTACCTGCGAGCAGAACACCCTCAGCACCGGCACCTCCGGCCCACTCGGGCTTTCATCCCTACCCGAAACCGTTGGATACGATCTTCTCCACGAAGTCCACGATCTCCGGGACGTAGTCGCTGACCCGGGTCAGCACGTCGGGGGGCAGCACCTGTCGGGTCAGAGGTGAGAGTGAGTGGACGGGCGCACTGGACGCGGACCGTCGACACGTACGTTCAGAGCGTCCATGTCCTTGTGGAAGTCCTCCTCCCAGTGCTGCGGCAGATCTGAGAAGATGGAGTTCTCCGTCACGCCGCTGCCCAGCTGCCGGTCCAGCGCCTCGGCCAGGATGTCCCGGGAGCTCTCCAGCAGTGCCTGCGGGACCCGGGTCAGGTCAGAGACGAGGAGAGAGAACGGCCACTGGTCTCTGAACTGACCCGATGAAGGGGCTCCAGCACCGGGGCGGGCTGGTCGCTCTGCAGCGCCTCCTGCAGGGGCTTCAGAGCAGCAGCGACGGCGGCGTCCTGACGCTCCAACATCTGCTTCTTGTCGGGGTCGGTGGTCGTCGACAGCTGGAGCCGGAGGGTCTGAGGAGACACAGGTTTCTAACTCAAGACCAACGAGGAGAAGGATTTTCAAACGTTCCTCCTTCGATGCCATCAACGGTGTAAAAACTACATTTATTTCAATACAATAGGATCATTAATTTGCATTAATCAAACAATACACTTCAAATATATATTACAAATCTATATTTTATCTATTTAAGTAAATGCTTCATGCATTTGAGCAACATTTGGGATTTTAATCTGCTTGTGTTTAACATTTTGTGAGCTTCTGTAAGTGATGACAAATAATGAGACATTTACACAAAAACGTCACTTTTTGTGTTAAATATTTGAAAGATTGTGTGTAAACAAGTGTAAACGACTTGACATTACTTTGAAATCATAACTAAAAACAAATTACAAATTAACCAGGTAAAAACAAAAACGATGCCCGAGTATAAAATAGAAATATAAAGGGGGGGGTGCAAATCAATTAATGAAATTATCCTTATTAAATACTTTTTTCAATGGATTTAATTTAGTATATATTTCATTGGAAACCTTCTGATGCCTTACAATTGAAAAAGAAGATACAATTCTGAAAATCTCCCTTTATTTAGTAGGTAAACAATAATATATATAATATAAAATGGTTCAAAAGTCATGGAAACGTCATCATGTCAATTTTCATGGGGGTATTCTGCCCCCTTGTGGCCTCTTTTCTCCTCTAAAACTCCCCCAGAGAGGTCCGTCAAATCTTCTAGCACTTGGTGTAAGAAAATATCAATAAATCTTTCTTTTTCTTTTTGAAGGAATAAATATTTATAATTCCAAATATTAAACATTTCTTCCATTAATATATAAATACATATTCTGCTTTTTATTTGTTTTATTTGTTTCAGGGCTTGAATTTAGATCTTCTTTAGAATCAAGTTTATTGTCAGTATTGAAATAGAATGAATGAAATAAATACCAATTAAAAAACACAATAAATTAAAACAAGTGAATTTCACATGAATAAAAAATGAATTATTAAGTAAAATGTATAAATTATTAAATAAATACATTAATTGATAGATTGAGCGACTGCTGCCCCCTGCTGGTCTGCTGATGTTAAACAGTGTTTAAAAAGAAAAGACAAGTAAGAAAACAAGTATTTGATTCAAATTAATCAATAAACAGTTTTTTCCTGAAGGACAGAACCTTGAGTGTCCAGAGAAAACCCTCTGATCCAGACTCAGTCCACAAGAAACCTCCTGCTGAACAAGAATGTGTAAAGTCTATCGAAGGTGAAAATACCTGCTGGGCGTCCTGGACATCCTGGACCAGCTGAGAGCTTAACGGGTTCTTCTTCTGGTACTGGTCCAACAGGAAGTTCTGCCGCGCTCGTTTGATGATCTACAGGAGGAGGTGAGGCGGTGACGCTCGGAGGACAGAAGAAGATTCACTGGACGTACCTTGTCGTCGATGTCTGTGATGTTCATGCAGTACAGGACGTCGTACTTGAAGTAGTCCCTCAGGACCCGCCGCAGGATGTCGAAGGAGATGTAGGACCTGAGGACAGAGCGGTGAGATCCGGCGGGAGAGACTGGATCTGGACTGACCTGGCGTGTCCCATGTGCGACGCGTCGTACACGGTGGGGCCGCAGCTGTACCACGTCACCTTGTTCCCCTTCTGAGGGACGAAAACTTCCTGAAGGAAATAAAAGGACAGTTCTTAACTCTGGTGTTCCCCAGGGCTCGATGTTAGGCCCTCTTCAGTTTAAGTGTTCTCACCTTGGTCCGTGTCAAGCTGTTGTAGAGCCTCAGTTGGGGGACATCCGTCCCTGCAGGTCTGGTCCACGGAGGCTGGACCCTCTTGGACTTCGCTGCAATATCAAATCAGTGTTGATAACGATTACAATCCGGCCTGTAGGGGGCGCTCAAACGTCGTGCAATGCAATGAAGGGGGACACAACAAACAACAGACGCACACAGAGCTTTGACAACAGACCTTGTGTATTTCCGCTCGGGGCCACATGCCGATAACTCGCTTGTAAATGGAAGCTAGTATTTGGTATTTTTAATATTCACTTCATGTCTTTCAAATCTTGGTTCAGGACTTTTCTCTGCCTCGTTTGAAAGTGTATTAGTGTCATCTGAATATTGATTACTTCTATTCATTTTAATGTTTTTTAAGCATTCAATTATTTATTTGAATCATTGAATTCTTTCATTTGTATATTTAAATGATTGATTTGATTTTTGTAAAAATTGAAATAAGTAGTTTGAACAACAATCATTAAAAATATATGTTTTTACACAGATTTTGATATTAGAATTGTATCGTTTTTTTCATTTAATAATTGAATTTTATCATTTGCATACTTAAAAAGGAAACTGTATTTTTAATAACTAAATTAAAACATTTAAATACTATCTATGTTATAATATTTCCACCAGACAAAACCAACAGAGTACCGAGCTACTTGATCGTGGGCTGCGGATCACATGATTGGCCGAAAGTTGGATCCAGTAGCTCTGCACTCGAATGTTGAATTTGAATTGAAAAAGATCACTGATTAAAAACATATTAAGTATAAACTTTTTTAATTTTTGTAACCACAATATCAAACTCTATGTGTACATAAAATAAATACATTTGAAAATATTCAAATAATTCATGTTATAAATATTTTTTGAAAACACAAAACAACTTACAATATAGAAATGATTGAACTCAATAATTAAAATAAAAAAAATGCTTAGAAATGCAATTAAATGACAATTAAATTCAACATTCCGATGACACTGATATCCTTCCACACTCTGGCGGCACTCGTTGGTCTCTGCTGGTCACACGTCTACGACCTCGGGGTCAACTAGCGTGTCCGGTCCACCATGCAGCGTGGAGATGGACAGGAAGCGGGTCGAGTGACGGATGCGTTACTGCGTCAAACACACAAACTACTCACGGCTGCCGAGCGTCTGCAGCTCCCGCAGCGCCGTCATGTGTCTGAACCAGCGCGCGGTGTGGACGTGGCGAGGGTCCGGGGGTCTACTTAGCTTCTCCAGCACGCTCAGGTCGGCGGCGGACGCCTGGAAACCTGTCAGGTAGCTCCTGGACGTCAGGTGGGCGTCCAGGGCCGCCGCCAGAGACGCCTGGTCCGTCATCTGCTGCAGGCGCTCGCACTGAACATCTGCCAACATAAGATAGACCAGCAGCGAACCCCTCAGACCAGCAGAGACCAACCAGTCGGGACCACACTGGGTCACCGAGGCGTTCTTATGCGAGATGTCACCTAGGTCTGCCCCGGGTCTCCTTCCATCCCCAGACCAGAAAATGAACTAACTTATAAATGCTACACTGATCACACTTTGATAATAAGGTTCAGGGAAAGTAACTTTGATATTATTGTTCAGGTATTTCCTTGATTTTCTGGAACTCCTGTAAGTAAGTAAGTCATTTTTATTGGTACAGCGCTTTTCCAGACCAGGGTCACAAAGCACTTAAACAATCAAAACAATATTCAATAAAATATATATTTTAAAGATCAAGATAAAACTGACAACACAACAGGAGTTCCAGAAAATCAAGGAAAAGCCTGAACGAATAGAAACGTCTTAAGATGTTTCTTAAAGGAGTCAGTAGATCATCAAGCGCAGAGAGAGAGAAGATCGTTCCAAAGCTTAGGAGCAACAGTCTGGAAGGATTTCTCTCCTCTGGTCCTGAACCGTGTTCAGGAACCATCAGTAGATTCTGATCCACAGACCTCAGAGCCCGAGCTGGGGTGTAAGGCTGGATCAGATCACTGATGGAAGGTCTGACCATGAATAGATCTGAAAGTAAGAACCAGAATTTTAAAGTTGATCCTGAAAGAAACTGGAAGCCAGTGAAGAGTTTTAAGGATCAAAAAATGTGAGTTCTTCTACTAGAGCGGCTCAGAATTCTCGCTGCAGATTTCTTAATCGACTGCAGGCGAGACGTTGTTCTCAGTTTTATCTTGACCTTTAAAGTATATACTTTATTGAATTTTGTTTTGTTTGTTTAAGCGCTTTGTGACCCTGGTCTGGAAAAGTTCTATATAAATACAAATTACTTACTTACTTATTGAACATGTACCTGTCTATAAACACGCCCCCTGTCAGTCACGCACGGAAACACAGTGTAAATGAAAACAGCTGTTTCATCTAATAAACCTTCACTTTCACTTCCCCGAATAAAACGGAATCAAATATGCGACTGGGACGAATAACGAAACCTCGCCATAGATGTTTAGTTTCGCTTAAGTTAATATGTTCTTTTAGATTGAGCTATTTTTCCAATGAGATCTGGTGCGTTCGATGATTCGACACATGGCGAGACGTAAACAAGCTCAGAATCGTTGAAGTGACACCGACACAGAACCGGTACCATGACGATCGTGGTCATCTACCTGGATCTCCCGGAGCCGACATCCCTTCTGTAAACAAAGATTCGGTGCTGATGCAACAATTGACGTTTCCGGAAGATAAACGCAGTATCTTTTGCAAAGGCAGGACAACCAATCGAAAAATGAACTCCACGAATCCGAACTCTAATCCTCCAAATTCAGGATCGAGAAATAGGAGTTCATAGAATCCAACTAGACTGGTTTACCCCCGAACTGGGTCCGAGCATGACGACCGAATAAAGACCAGATGAGTCGATCACAGATGTATCGATCACCAGCCAAAATAAGGTTGTGGTCATTTTAAATTTAGGAATTTAAACAAACCACGACTATCATAAAAGGTTTTGATAAAAAAAAAATTACAAGAATAAAATAGAGAAACTTTTTTAAATTGATAGTTTTGTTCTAAAGTCAAACAAGTCAAACTCAGATCAAATGATGACGGACACGCCCATTTCTTCTCTCAACCAATCAGCAGCGGTCTCTGTTGAGCTAAGCGGCTTACGTGTAAAAAGGCGAGAGACGATCGCTTAGAAATCCATTTTATTTTCGTTTAAATTCCTGCTTATGTCCCTCTTTTACCGCCACAGATAGTGAAACAAAAATAATTCGCTATATTATTTCCATAGATTAACTCGAACGAACGAAAATAAATCACACACTTCTAAACCAATAATGAGAATGTATTGATTAAAACACTGATTATAATTATATGTTGATATAAGCTACACACCAAACTACAAATATGTTCGAATAAAGTTGCTGGGAAAATGTTATTTATTATTAATTGATACCACCTTTTGTATTTAAAATACCATACTTTTTAATTAGTCATTTTTATATATATTATTAGGTAGATATGCTGGTTCATATTTGATCATTATTATTCACAGAATAAATACAAATATTTATGAAATAAAAGAGAGAGAAACTAAAAGGCGGAACTATATTCGAAGTGGGGAAAGTTTATAATCGTTGCACCCTATCCGGAAGTGGCGTTTGTTTGGACGATGTGAGATAAGATTCTTCTTCTTCTGCGGCGCGCAGGTAAAGATGTCTCAGGTGAAGCAGCTGCTGGACCGAGCCTCCACCCTCTACCAGCAGTACACCGAGTATGTGCGCAGGAACCCGGCGGCGGCCGCGCAGCTGGAGGGCGCTGTGCGGACCATGTCTTACCTTCTGGCAGGTGAGCCCTGAACACCTGTAACACTCGTGACGTCACTGTCGAAAGTTGGGGGTCGCTCCTGAACTCAACTGAGTGTGACGTCACACTTTAACGCTCACATCCAGAAATGACGTAACTTGAACATTATTAATTAAAAAAAGTTTCATTTAAATTAATACATTTTCATTGATTTTATGACGTCACAGGAAGATTCTCGGACTCTCACGTCATCTCTGAGCTCGGTAAGTTCTCCTGAAGTTCTTCCACTCTGGACCGGGCCTCACCGACCTTTGACCCCTTCCTCAGTGTACTCGGCCTCCAACCTGCTGGTTCTGCTCAACGACACCATCCTGAGGAAACACCTGAGGCCGGTGCTGAACGTGGTAGGTGGTCGACCCCCCAGAGAAGGGGATGCTGGTTCTGGTTCTGGTTCCTCTTGGTCCTCATGCTCGGGTCAGTCTGTCACGCAGCAGAAGCTGGTCACGTGGTTGTCCGTGCTGGAGCACCTGGAGGTCTTCATGGAGCTGGGAGCCTGGAAGATGTGGGGGGACGCCGGCCGCTGGATCTTGATCGCCGTCGTCCATGTATTAAAGTACGACACACACACACACACACACACACACACACACACGCGCGCATACGCACACACACACACACACACACACGCGCGCATACGCACACACACTAGAGTGAATTGTAACACCCCTTATTTTAGGCAAGTGTATTGTCAAGGAACTAACGATATGACAAGTATCACGATACAGTGTCGACGATACGATAGACTTAGACTTGGACTTAGACTGCACTTTATTGATCCCTTTGAGATGACACTCTCAGGGAAATTTCTGTTTTCCAGTAGTGTAGAAGGAATAGAGAAAAACCAAAAAGCACACAGAAGAGGACGATAGCATTAAATAACAAAACAGTAACTGAATATAACGACAGTATAAACAAAATAAAAATTAAAATAAAATAATATAAGCTAAACAAAGTGACTTTACGTTATTTCAAATGAAAGTGTCAGAGTGTTGTTAATCCACTGTAGAGGTGGAAGTGTCAGAGTGTTGTTAATCCATTGTAGAGGTGGAAGTGTCAGACTCCTTCCCCTCTGACTCCAGCCCCAAGCAACCTCCTCCCCCCCAGTGAGGAGTTGTACAGCCTGATGGCGTGAAAGACAAAGGAGTTTCTCAGTCTATTGGTCCTACACTTGGGGAGCAGCAGTCTCTGAGTGAACCGGCGCCTCTGGTTGGTGATGACAGTGTGCAGAGGGTGGCTGGAGTTCAGTTTGTCCAGTGTCCTCTTCTCTGCCACCGACACCAGAGAGTCCAGTTTATTGTCGACCACAGAGCCTGCCCGCCTGATGAGTTTGTCCAGTCTGGATGAGTCCCTCTTGGATATGCTGCCCCCCCAGCATACCACGGTGTAAAAGAGGATGCTGGAGACTACAGATTGATAAAACATCCGCAGTAGTTTGCTGCAGATGTTGAAGGACCGCAGTCTCCTTAGGAAATACATCCTGCTCTGGGTCTTTTTGTACTGGTGGTTGGTGTGTGTTGTCCAGTCCAATTTATTGTCCAACCACAGGCCAAGGTACTTGTAGGACTCCACTGCCTCCACCTCAGCTCCGTCTAAGACAACTGGTCGCGACCTTGGTCTGGACCTCCTAAAGTCAATGACCAGCGCCTTTGTCTTTGAGGTGTTAAGCTGTAGGTGGTTTGTGTGGCTCCATGCAGCGAAGTCATCCACCAGTCTCCTATACTCCTCCTCTCTGTCGTCCCTGATGCACCCCACGATGGCTGTGTCATCTGCATACTTCTATACTAGGAGCCAACACTGTGCCTTGGGGGGCTCCCGTGCTGCTGACCACCATGTCAGACGTGGTGTTCTTTAGCCTGACGTACAGGGGCCTGCCAGTGAGGTAGTCAGAGATCCAGTCTACCAGAAAGGGGTCCACTCCCATCCCGCCCAGTTTGTCCCGTAGTAAGGTTGGCCGGATGGTATTGAAGGCACTAGAGAAGTCCAGGAAAAGAATCCTCACTGAGCCGCTTCCATTGTCCAGGTGGGAGTGGGCTCGGTGTAACATGTAGAGGATGGCATCCTCCACACTAACACCTGGCTGGTAGGCAAACTGAAGGTTGTCCTGGGCATGTTGTACCTGGGGTCTGAGGAGTCCATAGTCTTCATCAGATGTGAAGTGAGTGCCACTGGTCGGAAGTCATTTAGTTCGTTGGGCCGGTTCTTTTTCGGAACTGGGACGATGCATGATGTCTTCCAAATGGTGGGCACTCTCCTTAGCTTCAGGCTAAGGTTGAAGACGCGTTGGATTGGTTCACCCAGTTCAGTTCAGTACCCTTGGACACACCTTGTCTGGGCCTGCTGCCTTCCTGGGTCGGATTTTCCTCAGCTGTCCTCTGACCTGGTCTGTGGTGAGGTGAGGCGGGGATTGTTTGGGAATAGAGGGGGACGAGGTGGGGTGATGAGGTGTCTGGGGGGGGGAGGTGTGTTATGATATATAATGATAGTCTAGTAACAAGTAGGTATACATGTGTAGTATTGTCCAGTACTTGACTCTGGTGTTGTGATGGTGTAGTAACAAGTATATATGTGTAGTATTGTCAAGTACTTGACTCTGGTGTTGTGATAGTGTAGTAACAAGGATATATGTGTAGTATTGTCCAGTACTTGACTCTGGTGTTGTGATAGTGTAGTAACAAGTATATATGTGTAGTATTGTCAAGTACTTGACTCTGGTGTTGTGATAGTGTAGTAACAAGGATATATGTGTAGTATTGTCCAGTTCTTGACTCTGGTGTTGTGATAGTGTAGTAACAAGTATATATGTGTAGTATTGTCCAGTACTTGACTCTGGTGTTGTGATAGTGTAGTAACAAGTATATATGTGTAGTATTGTCCAGTACTTGACTCTGGTGTTGTGATGGTGTAGTAACAAGTATATATGTGTAGTATTGTCCAGTACTTGACTCTGGTGTTGTGATAGTGTAGTAACAAGGATATATGTGTAGTATTGTCCAGTACTTGACTCTGGTGTTGTGATAGTGTAGTAACAAGTATATATGTGTAGTATTGTCCAGTACTTGACTCTGGTGTTGTGATGGTGTAGTAACAAGTATATATGTGTAGTATTGTCCAGTACTTGACTCTGGTGTTGTGATAGTGTAGTAACAAGGATATATGTGTAGTATTGTCCAGTACTTGACTCTGGTGTTGTGATAGTGTAGTAACAAGTATATATGTGTAGTATTGTCAAGTACTTGACTCTGGTGTTGTGATAGTGTAGTAACAAGTATATATGTGTAGTATTGTCAAGTACTTGACTCTGGTGTTGTGATAGTGTAGTAACAAGTATATATGTGTAGTATTGTCCAGTACTTGACTCTGGTGTTGTGATAGTGTAGTAACAAGGATATATGTGTAGTATTGTCCAGTACTTGACTCTGGTGTTGTGATAGTGTAGTAACAAGTATATATGTGTAGTATTGTCCAGTACTTGACTCTGGTGTTGTGATAGTGTAGTAACAAGTATATACTGTATGTGTAGTATTGTCCAGTACTTGACTTTGGTGTTGTGATAGTGTAGTAACAAGTGTATATATGTGTAATATTGTCCAGTACTTGACTCTGGTGTTGTGATAGTGTAGTAACAAGTATATATGTGTAGTATTGTCCAGTACTTGACTTTGGTGTTGTGATAGTGTAGTAACAAGTGTATATATGTGTAATATTGTCCAGTACTTGACTCTGGTGTTGTGATAGTGTAGTAACAAGTATATATGTGTAGTATTGTCCAGTACTTGACTCTGGTGTTGTGATAGTGTAGTAACAAGTATATATGTGTAGTATTGTCCAGTACTTGACTCTGGTGTTGTGATAGTGTAGTAACAAGTATATGTGTGTAGTATTGTCCAGTACTTGACTCTGGTGTTGTGATAGTGTAGTAACAAGTATATATGTGTAGTATTGTCCAGTACTTGACTTTGGTGTTGTGATAGTGTAGTAACAAGTGTATATATGTGTAATATTGTCCAGTACTTGACTCTGGTGTTGTGATAGTGTAGTAACAAGTATATATGTGTAGTATTGTTCAGTACTTGACTTTGGTGTTGTGATAGTGTAGTAACAAGTGTATATATGTGTAATATTGTCCAGTACTTGACTCTGGTGTTGTGATAGTGTAGTAACAAGTATATATGTGTAGTATTGTCCAGTACTTGACTCTGGTGTTGTGATAGTATAGTAACAAGTATATATGTGTAGTATTGTCCAGTACTTGACTCTGGTGTTGTAGTATTTACAGACAACATGACTCTTGACGAAGACGTTACTTCTTTCATTTGTTTTCAAACCAAAATATGTCCAAACATCAGCTTTAAAAGCTGCTGGAGTCACTGTATCCTCTCGTCCTCAGTCATCATTGGCATCTTACTTTATTCATTAAACTAAGGAGGACATTTTGACGGAAGTTTCATTGCAACACAAACATGAAAAAAACGCTGTTTTAAACGTAAACAAATCGAATCGTACTATTTCATACACACTTTATTGAAATGTACACAATAAAAACTTTACAAAGTATATATGATTTTATAATCCCCTTTTTTTTATCTAGTTTTTAGTCTGTTGTATATTGTTTTAAAAAATATCACAATATTTAAGTTTTTGTTGTTGCTCTCTACTCACTCGTTTGAACTACTTCCAGGGCGGTGCTGCGCCTCGTTCTTCTTCTGTGGTTTAAGTCGGGTCTCCAAACGTCTCCTCCCATCACCCCTCTGGACAGAGGGGCGGAGGTCAAAGGTCAGTGACCCAGAAGATGAGAAAATAATATTTTGTGATTGTGACGCCGACGTGGTTCCTCAGGGCCGGACCAGCCGGACTTCTTCAAGGGCGAGAGGTCGGGGCGGGTGATGCGGCCTGTCGGCAGCGGTAAGTGGCGCCCCCTGCTGGCCCGGTGATGTGAAGCATCCCTCGTTTATCCTGCCTGTGGCGCTGCAGGGTCTCGGTGCGAGCCTCGCGTCTGGTCCGACCCCGGCGAGCAGGCGAGGAAGGTCTGCAGGGAGGACGGGAAAGCCACGCCGCTGTCGGTGAAGGAGCTGCTGGCAGAGGTCGCTTACATCGGACGACCTCTGGTCCATCGTATCCTTTTCTGCAGGAGCGACTGGAGGTCGTCTTCGTCCAAAAACACACTCAAAACATCCTACATTAAAATGAACAAACATTTTTGTCTCTAACTCTAAAAAATACAGATAACTCTGAAAATTATCAACATTAGTAGAGATGAGTAGAAAATGAGTGAAGTTTGAATTTTGGGCGAACTATCATTTTTGAGCCTCAAAGACGACTCAGGCGCCCCCTACAGGCTCAACTAATGTGTTGATTTAAATGTGTTGTGATGTGTGACTTTATTGTATCATCAGTGTGTGTGTGTGTTGTTGTGATGTGTGATTTTATTGTATCATCAGTGTGTGTGTGTTGTTGTGATGTGTGATTCAATTGTATCCTCAGTGTGTGTGTTGTTGTGATGTGTGACTCTATTGTATCATCAGTGTGTGTGTGTGTTGTTGTGATGTGTGATTTTATTGTATCATCAGTGTGTGTGTGTTGTTGTGATGTGTGATTCAATTGTATCATCAGTGTGAGTGTGTGTTGTTGTGATGTGTGACTCTATTGTATCATCAGTATGTGTGTGTTGTTGTGATGTGTGACTCTATTGTATCATCAGTGTGTGTGTTGTTGTGATGTGTGACTATTGTATCATCAGTGTGTGTGTTGTTGTGATGTGTGATTCAATTGTATCATCAGTGTGAGTATGTGTTGTTGTGATGTGTGACTCTATTGTATCATCAGTGTGTGTGTTGTTGTGATGTGTGATTCAATTGTATCATCAGTGTGAGTGTGTGTTGTTGTGATGTGAGACTCTATTGTATCATCAGTATGTGTGTGTTGTTGTGATGTGTGACTATTGTATCATCAGTGTGTGTGTTGTTGTGATGTGTGACTATTGTATCATCAGTGTGTGTGTTGTTGTGATGTGTGATTCAATTGTATCATCAGTGTGAGTGTGTGTTGTTGTGATGTGTGACTCTATTGTATCATCAGTGTGTGTGTGTTGTTGTGATGTGAGACTCTATTGTATCATCAGTGTGAGTGTGTTGTTGTGATGTGTGACTCTATTGTATCATCAGTGTGTGTTGTAGTGATGTTTTACTCTATTGTATCATCAGTGTGTGTGTGTGTTGTAGTGATGTTTTACTCTATTGTATCATCAGTGTGTGTTGTTGTGATGTGTGACTCTATTGTATCATCAGTGTGTGTGTTGTTGTTGTAGTGATGTTTTACTCTATTGTATCATCAGTGTGAGTGTGTGTTGTTGTGATGTGTGACTCTATTGTATCATCAGTGTGTGTGTTGTTGTGATGTGTGACTCTATTGTATCATCAGTGTGTGTGTTGTTGTGATGTTTTACTCTATTGTATCATCAGTGTGTGTGTGTGTGTGTGTTGTTGTGATGTGTGACTCTATTGTGTGTTTGTACAAAACTATCTTTTCATTGAAATATTGACATTAGAAAATTATCTTAAGCTCCGCCCACTGAAAACACTGTTTTTCTGGAGATGCAATCTTGTTGACCATAACCACACACACTCTGATATTCCGTATCGTTCTCATGAAAATGTTGAGGTACTTAACGACGCAGTGATTCTTCTGGGGGTCTGCGGGAGGCGGTCCTGGACTCCCTGGTTCACGTCTGGTCTGGTCGACCTCAGCAGGTGAGTCGTCGTGCTTTAGACTCCGTTTCCATGACGACGACGACGACGTTCCTTCTGCCCCGACAGTCTGGCCGTCCTCCGGGAGAAGAAGGCCGTCCGTCACTGGGAGAAGTCGGAGCTGAGGAGGCGGAGCTTCATGCTGCTCTACTACCTGCTGCGCTCGCCGTTCTACGAGAGGGTTTCTCAGTGAGTCCTGCAGAGGGTCCTCCTGAGGGTCCGGCCGCTCGGACCCCTCCTCCTAACCCTTGATCCTCTTTTCCAGAGACAAGATCATCTTCCTGCTCCACATGCTGGGAGACAACATCCCGGGCCTCGGACTCGTGTCACGTGAGTCTCCGCTTCGTTCGAGTCACCGGAGCCGGTGTTCTGACGGGTGTCTTCCATCAGGTCCTCTGGTGGAGTACCTCCCGTTCTGGCAGAAGATCTACTTCTACACCTGGTGACGGGACTTCATCCCTTCTTTTGTACTCGGATGTTTGCAGATCAATACAGTTTTTTAAACCAGGAGTAAATCTTGTGTTTGTTCGACATCATCTCCAGACGAGTTTGATTGACATGAGAAACGTCCAATCACATGGATGGATCTGTTCAGATGATGCTGTTTAATAGCAGCTCTTAACCAATCAAATTTAATTATTTTTATAACCATAAAATGTAAAAAATGATTTAAACAAAATTTAAGGTGCTCAATACTGATACTTAATCCTGAAATAAGTGTTTTGATATTTCATCACTTTTTGTCATGAATAAACTTGTAAACGTTTGTTTTAAATGTATAAAAAAAACTTGATTGACAGGCGACGGGTCATCAGTCAGCAGATGTTTTATTGTCATAATCTTTAAATTAAAAGCTTCAACATGCTGCAGGTTTTTATTTCACAATAAAACAGAAAATAAACATTTGAAAATCTGTAGGACCCAAAAAAAAGTGTAAATACGGACAAACTAAGACTTCCTCTCTTGTTGTCGTGGTAGCTCCCCCTGCTGGTCAGTACGCGCCATAACGGTCCTGTGAAGACGATAAAGTTTTATTCAAAGATCACTCCGGTGTCACCTGAGCGTCTCACCTGGATCGTGTTCATGACACCGTTGGCGAGCACCGCCATCCTGCCGGCGACCGTCTTCACGCCTTGTTTGAACTGTGCGATGTCTGGGGCGGACGGCAGGACGCTGTCCAGGCCCGAGGACCGACCTGCAGGGAGACCAGAGTCAGAGCCGGTCAGATGCACAGAGTGATACTACAGAGACTCGCAGAGTAATACTAGAGAGACTCACAGAGTAATACTACAGAGACTCGCAGAGTAATACTACAGAGACTCGCAGAGTAATACTACGGAGACTCGCAGAGTAATACTACGGAGCCTCGCAGAGTAATACTACGGAGCCTCGCAGAGTAATACTACAGAGACTCGCAGATTAATACTACAGAGACTCACAGAGTAATACTACGGAGCCTCGCAGAGTAATACTACAGAGACTCACAGAGTAATACTACGGAGCCTCACAGAGTAATACTACAGAGCCTCGCAGAGTAATACTACGGAGACTCACAGAGTAATACTACGGAGCCTCGCAGAGTAATACTACTGAGCCTCACAGAGTAATACTACGGAGCCTCACAGAGTAATACCAGGTAGATTCACAGAGTAATACTACGGAGCTTCAGAGAGTAATACTACGGAGCCTCACAGAGTAATACTACGGAGACTCACAGAGTAATACTACGGAGACTCACAGAGTAATACTACGGAGACTCACAGAGTAATACTACGGAGCCTCACAGAGTAATACTACAGAGCCTCGCAGAGTAATACTACAGAGACTCGCAGAGTAATACTACGGAGCCTCGCAGAGTAATACTACGGAGACTCACAGAGTAATACTACGGAGCCTCGCAGAGTAATACTACTGAGCCTCACAGAGTAATACTACGGAGCCTCACAGAGTAATACCAGGTAGATTCACAGAGTAATACTACGGAGCTTCAGAGAGTAATACTACGGAGACTCACAGAGTAATACTACGGAGACTCACAGAGTAATACTACGGAGACTCACAGAGTAATACTACGGAGCCTCACAGAGTAATACTACGGAGACTCACAGAGTAATACTACGGAGACTCACAGAGTAATACTACGGAGACTCACAGAGTAATACTACGGAGACTCACAGAGTAATACTACGGAGACTCACAGAGTAATACTACGGAGACTCAGAGCTTCATTGTTTGCCAACATTTGTACAGATCTTTGTTGACTGTGTTCTTCGTAACATTGGTTAATGGTCGGTAAGAACCACCAGAATGAATACATTTAATTCTAAGTGAGCCTTATAGTCCGACAAATACGGTACTGCAGGCCTGGACTCACCTCGCTGATCACTGGGGTCCCCGAACAACTCGGCGGAGCTGATGGCAGAACTTCCCGACAAACTCTCCAGCCTCGTTTTCGCTTCGTACTGAAGACACAACAGAATCTTTGTCACCCCAGAGGTCTGTGTGCAGGTGTGTGTGTGCGTGTGTGTGCGCATGTGTGTGTGCAGGTGTGTTGTAGGTGTGCGTCACTGACAGTGTGTACCTCAGCACTGCTCTCTCGACCGAAGAACATGTCGGAGGAAATGGCTTTAGCGTTCGCAAACTTCTGCCGCGCCTCGCTGGACTCCGACACCGGCGCGATGTCGGCTTTCCTCCTGCTGGGGAGTCTGGGAATCACATTAACATCCGGGGTCAGCGAGGTCACCAGTGATGGACATTTCATTCATTACCATACAAGTTGAAAAAACACTTGATTGACTGAACAATCACTTTTTGTTTTTGAAATATTGTTAAATCGTTATAATCCTACAGCTCGCTCTGAAGTTGGTTTATGAAGGATTTCCTTTTCGTCTCACTCCCTCTCAGTGAACTCAGAACTGTGGTTTGCACATGCCCCACATTGTTTGGAAGTTTATGTGTCAATCTTTTTAAAATCCCACTCAGACGGTCCGACTTCGGGGCTCGACTCGTCGGCCTCACCGCTCTCCGATGGGCTGGATGCTGGAGATGGTCACGTCCTCCTTGGGCTCCTCCTTCTCCAGGGACCAGGAGGCGGCGAACGAGGACATCCCACCGTCGGCGTCCCACCCAGAACCGAAGGTGTCCCTCACGGTGAACGGGTTGTCCTTGTACCTGCGGACGCACGGGGTCAAGTCAGCCTCGGGGGTCACACTGACGACGGCGCGTCAAGAGTCCCGGGCGTACTTGGGGGGTCCGGAAGTGAAGCCCGGCTCATCGAACAGGTCCAGCTTGGAGCATGAGGACGAGGAGGTTTTGGCTCCGACCGGACTCTCCTGCTCGATCAGCTCCGACATCATGGAGTGAGACACGGCGCTGGAGCAGGAGACAAGGGTTCAGCCGGTGTTTAGAATTTCTCTTTGACGTCGTCACCTTCTGCTGCCGAAGCCCATCCCGAGTCTCTCCGCCTGCTTCCTCTTCTTCTCCTCCAGGTTCTGAAGCTTCTTATCCTCCAGCTTCCGGTCCAGCTCCAGCTCCTTGTAGGCCAGACGCATGGACTCCACTCTGAGGAGGAAGAGGGTTCAGTTCCGGGGCGGCGGCGCCTGGTCGTGTGGGACTCACATGGACGTCTCCGCCTCCTTCTTGGCCTCGGCCGCTCGCTCCTCTCGCAGCTTCTCGGCGACCTGGGCTTGTTTCTCCACCTCGGAGAAGCTCTTGCCGCTGACCTTCTGCGCCCCGAGTCCCTTCTTGGCCCCCAGCTGCGGAGAGAGACGCGTCAGCAACACGGACGTGGACCCGGAGCCAAGGGTCGACTTACGCCCTTCCTGGCGGACGCCGGCTTCTTCTTCCCGATGAGGTACGGCTTGGATTCTGAAAGACACGAGGAGCGTTAGAACTTCCTGCCGCGGACGCCGTCCACCGACCGGTCAGGAGGACTCACCGGTCGTGGTCTTGGGGGACGTGCCGAGTCCGTCTATGCAAGGCCCGTCCTGGGACTCTGGGGGTGGAGAGCAGAAACATTAGGACCAGCAGGGTCCAGACGTATGGAAGCTCATCAGTGACATCAGAAGATCGAAGTTAACAATTCAAACGTTGAAACTTTGCATTTAAAAATATATATATAATTAAATCAAAAATGTCTATATTGTAATGTTGAATTTGTTTTTTTAAATAAAACTAAAAAAGTATATATAATATTTTTATTAATATTTTATTTATTAACAAAGTTTGGGATTTTAAACAAAAAGATTAAAAAAATTCAATTATTTTTTAATTTGTTGCTCTTTAAATTCACAATATAAATGTTGGTGTAATCGTGTCACCAGACCATATCAAACGAGCACAGAGATCCAACATCACATGATTGGATGACAGTTGATCCAGTACTTCAGAGCTGGTTTTATATTGTCTGGCGACACGACTACACCAACATTTATATATTGAATTTAAAAGACTATGAATAAAAGAAAAAAATATTTAGAAAATTAATTTTTGAATTATTGTAATTAAAATATATGAAGGAAAAAAAAAACTTTATCTTAAAAATAATTAAATTTGATTATTCAACATATAGATTATTAAATGTAATAATAATAATTAAAAGCGTGGGTGAGATCTACTGACGGGTGTCGTCGGATGGGGAGTTGATGGCGGCCCGGTTCAGCTCCGGTTCCGCGGCCGGCGAGACGCTCCAGTCGTCGCTGCTCGGCTGCGAACGACAGGCGAGATCAAGACGCACTTCCTGGTGGTTTTCCCGGAGGAACGTGCAGAGGAACGTGCAGAGGAACGTGCAGAGGAACGTGCAGAGGAACGCCGACTCACCAGGGTGTGTTCGGCGAAGAAGTCCGTCTCCTTCTTCTCGGAGGGAGTGGTGGCGCCCCCTGTTGACGACTCGATCCACAGCTGCGGCGCGACAGAGAAGGTTACGTCATTTATTGATGGAACTTTAAACCCTCACTGGTGAAGAACATCCACGTCTTTTCAAGGTCATTTTGATTTAATCAGTCAGTTATATTTGTTATTGTACAGAAATACTCAAAATACAAACTCTTGTGATATTTTATCCATTCAATCGTCTTATTATTAGTCAGTATTGTTTTCTTAAAGATCAAAAAATAAACAAGTACATGGAAATATAGAAACACAACACACAGTATATCCTTCAAAAAACATCAGTAAGTAAATTTGTGCCATTTATGCTACTTGTACTACTGCATGACTTTAAGTTGTTTTTAATTAATTGTTTAAATAATATTAAATAATAAAAATAAGAGTCTGATTTTTTTTAATGTCATGTTATACACATAGTTTTACATAACTTTCCCCAAAAAATTATCGTGAAAAACTTGTTTTAACAATGTTTAATTGTTTTGTGTAATTTGTTTTAAAATTCAAATAAACACATTTTTATAATATAACATTTGAATTTTGCTGTATTTTCAGAATCTTTCGTTTCCAGTGTTTAAGACCTCGACAAATTGACATTTCCAAATGAAAATATTTTAATTCAAGAATTATTCTTGAGGCCACTTGAGACGCGAACACAAGGCATCCATTCATTATTTATTAATCGATTAAAAGCACTGGTTTGTTCAACTATTCCTGATTGTTCCGCGTCACCGTGAGCTCTTCCTGAGCTTCAACACAACCATCAGGTTCAAACGACGTCTAAATCAGTTTCTTTCTTCTAAAAAAAGCAAACGCTCAGCAGTTCTGACTCGGATCATCACAGCAGCTCCTCTGGAGCGTCGCACTCACGTCAGTTCCATGTTTGGACATGGCGCTGTTGGCCAGCTGCCGGACCTTGTCCCGGTACATCTGGGCCGCCCGGCTGTTGTACTTGGCGCTGGTGTCGTTGGTGGAGCAGCCGTGCTGCCGGAAGAACGCCATCTGTGACGCAACGAAACGGGTCAGAAACACACCGACGTGGACAAAAGGTTCCGGTCCAGACGTGACGTACGGCGTTGCTGTTTCCTCCGACTTGCATGCACCGGAGCTGGAACCAGTTCCAGTTGGAGTCCAGTTCGGTGGACCTGCAGACGGACCAGGACACACGAGAGTCAGAGGCGCGACGGCGCGAGTCGCGTGACGGCTTCAGACCCACCTGATGAAGCTGAGGTGGACCCCCAGGGACCGGTGGACCCCGGAACAGTCGATGCACAGGAACACACCATATGGAATGCTGGCCCAGCTCGGGTTCTTGGCGGCGCAATCGAAACAAACCTGCACACGTGAAGACGAACAAATTTCAAACACTGAAACTTTTCTTTTTAACCATCGTGTTTCCTCCGGGTCACCTTGACCCAGAGATAACATAAGACTAAGCATTTCATTTTAATTCAATAATTTGTATATTGAAAGGTTGAATTCATTATTTTTTTTAATCATTTAATTAAAAACAATTTTCTAAATGTTTTTTGGGATGTTTTTTAAACATAAAGTTGAATATTCTAATTCCAATTATTATAAAAACCCATTTTTTAAAATTCACTATTTTTAGCAGTATAGTTATTATACCACATGTGCCAACATTTTTAAATAGAATTTTAATTATTAGAATTATAATTGTGTTAAAACTAGTCATTTAATTATTTTTTTTAATAATGTCATAAAAAACAAACATGTTCAACCTTTCAATACAAAAAAAATCGAATAAAATGTAATAAAATAATTAAATACAATTTGAAAAGAAAAATGAAAAGCTGAAAAATGCTAAATGAATCATAATGTTCTGATGACAAACTTCCATACTACCTCTGACGCAGTTTAATGTGTGAACAAAAAAAAAATCAAGCAGGCGGTGAAAACAAAATCTTTACACTTTTAATCTACACATTTGAAATACGCAGCCTGAGAAAAAAATTGTTCTCGTCTCATTGGACGAACTTTCAAATGTTCTAGACTTTATGTAAAAAACTTTTTAAAAAAGGACGTTGTTGAATTTTTGAACAAGATTTCATCTCCCTTTTACTGCGGAAGTAGAGAAATACAAACAAATGTGAAATGTGTGTTTAAGGGCTGAAGACTCGGCTCCAGACGAGATGTTTGAGGACATTGGAGGTGAGGATGGATTCATCTCAGCAGGTTTACAGGACGAGCTTCAAAAGTATCTGCTGTCGAACCTGTTGTTCTCTGAGCAAATACTTCAGCGAAAGAACAAACTTCGAGTAACGAGGAACAAATAATGACTTTACTTTTTCCAAAACTGAAATTCAAATGTTACACAAATCAATGGTTTATAACGTCGCCTCAGGTGATCCAGGCTGGTGAGCTGGGTGGAGACCTCGGGGCAGACCCAGCACTGCATTAGTTATAGTTCAGAAGAATGACTGCATGAACGACTTCATTATTCCATCAATGGACTTTGTAGTAGAATCCTGCATCGCTCTAGTGCCTCCTGCGCTCGTCTTCAAGTCCACTGCAGCTAAAGAAACAATGGAATCCTGAGAGATGCCGGCGACGACTGAGGACGAGAGGATACAGTGACTCCAGCAGCTTTTAAAGCTGATGTTTGGACATATTTTGGTTTGAAAACAAATGAGAGCAGTTAAGACTTCGTCAAGAGTCATGTGGTCTGTAAATACTACAACACCAGAGTCAAGTACTGGACAATACTACACATATCTACTTGTTACTACACTATCACTACACCAGAGTCAAGTACTCCACAATACTACACATTTATACTTGTTACTACACTATCACTACACCAGAGTCAAGTACTCGACAATACTACACATATATACTTGTTACTACACTATTACAACACCTGAGTCAAGTACTGGACAATACTACACATATATACTTGTTACTACACTATCACAACACCAGCGTCAAGTACTGGACAATACTACACATATATACTTGTTGCTACACTATCACAACACCAGCGTCAAGTACTGGACGATACTACACATATATACTTGTTACTACACTATCACAACACCAGAGTCAAGTACTGGACAATACTACACATATATACTTGTTACTACACTATCACAACACCAGAGTCAAGTACTGGACAATACTACACATATCTACTTGTTACTACACTATCACTACACCAGAGTCAAGTACTCCACAATACTACACATTTATACTTGTTACTACACTATCACTACACCAGAGTCAAGTACTCGACAATACTACACATATATACTTGTTACTACACTATCACAACACCAGAGTCAAGTACTGGACAATACTACACATATATACTTGTTACTACACTATCACAACACCAGCGTCAAGTACTGGACAATACTACACATATATACTTGTTGCTACACTATCACAACACCAGCGTCAAGTACTGGACGATACTACACATATATACTTGTTACTACACTATCACAACACCAGAGTCAAGTACTGGACAATACTACACATATATACTTGTTACTACACTATCACAACACCAGAGTCAAGTACTGGACAATGCTACACATATATACTTGTTACTACACTATCACAACACCAGAGTCAAGTACTCGACAATACTACACATATATACTTGTTACTACACTATCACAACACCAGAGTCAAGTACTGGACAATACTACACATACAGCATATCCTTGTTACTACACTATCACAACACCAGAGTCAAGTACTGGACAATACTACACATACAGTATATCCTTGTTACTACACTATCACAACACCAGAGTCAAGTACTGGACAATACTACACATATATACTTATTACTACACTATCACAACACCAGAGTCACTTAAGTACTCAACAATACTACACATATATCCTTGTTACTACACTATCATGATAAATCGTATCTTGACAGATTCTTGTCAATACACGACCCCAGAAGTAACAACAGTATAATACAAATCTTTAACACAAAGGACTTGACAACTGAATATCAAACCAGTTCTATTCTGTTTCTTTCTATTGTAACTCTACTGACTAGTAATTACGACAAGAGTTGCTAAATACTCTGTTTACAGCCATGACTGCGAGATAAACACGTGTAATACAAACGTGACTTAAGTAAAACAACTAGGATTATGAACCAGACTGACTTACATTTAGCTTTTAGTGTCAGAATAGAGGAAGAAGTCACTCGTCAATTGTTACATTGAAATGTTAGTGAGAACAATCACACACTTTATTATTATTTTATACTGCATTTTCATTTTTCATAACCATAATATTGTCATTTTATAGCCACAAAACTGGGGATGATGCGTCGCTACAGCAACGATTGAATGGATCCAAGACCTGGTTGATCTTCCTCCGAACCACCGTTAGAGCAGAGATGTGACCACAAGGTGTTTGGACTTCGTTAACAGGACGAGGTTCGAGGACTGGACCAGAATCACAGAGACAGCATACGTGGCCTTCCTTCGTATTAGCATTAGCCACGTTTAGCTTGACGGAGAAAATAAACGACAGGACGAAACGAATCGAAACATCGTGATGTAAATATGACACTCGCGTGGTTGGACTCGATAAGAGATCAGTGGCATCACTCACCTTGTTTGTCGGAACAGATCGTAAACGTTTGAAGATAGTTAAGATCTCCGTCTTGTTTGGTTCCGACGCCATCTTGCCCTAAACCGTTTCCACTTGTGACGACACTAGGGAGAGCCGTGAGTCCAAAAAGGGAAATTAGCGAAGCTACCATTGAACCGTAGTTTTTGGCCATTTCAAATACAATTATTATTTTTATTTTATTTTTTTAAAGTCTCGTTTGTGTATTTATTGTCATTTTCTTCCATTTAAAAATAATATACTAAAACTTCAAACAGACTGAAATTATTATGAAAGGAAAACAATTATTAAAAAAGAAAACAAAAACCAAAAAGGTGTAAATAATAGAATTCAAACATGTAAAGACACATAGTAGAATGAAAAATGAAATGAAGACAAAACTCAATAAGCGAAAATAAAATTTCTCACAGAAGTCAATGTTTGAAAAATATGATATGCATTAATTAGTAATACCATAGTAATCGTTAAAAAGTACACTGGAATGCAGTTAAACACATAAAACCCCCAAGGTAAGTTCAAAGGTATTTTTGGAAACAAGCCATTACATCAGTAATATGTTGACAGTATTTGATCCTCCTGATGTCAAAACAGAATAACTGTGATGTCGTGGAACAAATACCTTATACTTTACCTGCATTTGTTTACTTAATTCATTAAAAATAAATACATTAAAAAAGTGAGACAAAACTGATATTTTTGTGCAAATTTTACTTAAACACAGAAAGACTTTCAGAACATTGCTACACACAAAGGTGTCACGCATGAATGTTTCAAACCGGTTTTATATGATCTAGTCACTAGTGAGTGTAATCTCCAAACAGAACCACAACCTTTACAGCAAAGTCTTTAATTATAGAGGCGTTTACACTGTTTGAAAACTCGTTGTTCCACACAAATGTATGGGAAGTCTCATCCAGATTAAATCAAGTGTAGAAGTAAGTAAGTAAGTAAGTAAGTAATATTTATTTATATAGCGCTTTTCGAGACCAGGGTCACAAAGCGCTTTAACAATCAAAACAATACTCAAAACAGTACATACTTCAAAGATCAAGACAACACCGAGAACAACACAGGAGTTCGAGAAATTCAAGGAAAAGCCTGAACAAATAGAAACGTCTTAAGATGTTTCTTAAAGGAGTCAGTAGATCCATCAAGCGCAAAGAGAGAGAAGATCGTTCCAAAGCTTAGGAGCAACAGCCTGAAAAGATTTCTCTCCTCTGGTCCTGAGCCGTGTGCGTGGAACCATAAGTAGATTCTGATCCACAGACCTCAGAGACCGAGCTGGGGTGTAAGGCTGGATCAGATCAGTGATGTAAGGAGGAGCCTGACCATGAATAGATCTGAAAGTAAGAACCAGAATTTTAAAGTTGATCCTGAAAGAAACTGGAAGCCAGTGAAGAGTTTTCATGTTTTCATTACTATTATTATTATTATTATTATTATTATTATTGTTATTATATTATTATTATTATTATTATTATTATTATTATTATTATTACAGTTTTTCTCAGTTGCTTTGGTGCTTTTCTCAGATTAGAATGAACCTTCTCATAACTATTAGTTCAACCTTCGTAACATCTATTTACTTGAGCACATCATAGTAGTAATTTCTCCTCGCTCTGAACAAATTGCAAATGCTTTTGGAACACGTATCAGTTGCTTTCATACAATTCTCTGCTGTTTTATAACATTGTCGTTTGCTTCTGTCACGTCGGTCCAAATGAACTACACTTATGATGCTGAACAGTCGTTCCAAATAAAACTAATAGTCTTCATTTCACTGCTTGAGTCATTACGTACAAAATTGTTGTACTAGTTTTCAAATTCTGTCAAGCAAATTTTATACCTTTCTTTATAATTTTTTTTCCTTGAAATGTCTCTTAAATTGAACCATTGCTCTCAGGTGGACTTTCACTCACGAGGAGGTGAGTATTAGTATTAGGAAGTATTAGTTGTAACCAATGACAAGCCACTTGTTCACAGTCACTCAGGGATGAATCCCATGAACCCTCACAAACATATATGACCCGAGCAGGACATAGTGTGAACCATTTCTACAGTTCTGTGACACAGAAATGGAAGGTCGGCATCGTGGAAGAGGATTGAGGATGCGGGGAGGAAGGGAACAAAAGATGGAGGGAGAAGAGTCTGAATCCATAGGCAGATTCCTAATGAAATTCAGGCTACAATTGTGGACCATGTTGTCAGTCATGGCCTCACAATGGCTGAGGGTCGGAGGGCACGACCAAATGTTGGAAGAACCACCGTGAATTCAATCATTCAAACATGTCGTAGGAAGAACAGGTATGTACAGTATTGGACAGTAATCCAACATCTCCTAATATCTCATGTTTACTGTACATTACTGTAGTATTACTCTGCACCACATAGGATTGAAAGACTTCTTTACCACCGCAACAAGAGGAGGCCATTTGTGCGATGATGATGGCAAACAATGCAATAAGGTTGGAGGATATTCAAATTGCAACAATGGACAGAGTGCTCAAGAGAAATGAAAGATTTGCTATTTGTTTTTGTTAGAATTGCAAAGAGCATATATAGTAACATTTTGAAACATTCAGTGTCTTGCACTCACTTACTCTCCTAACTACAGCAATGTGTAACTTTACTGTAGTTTTCAAATGGCTGTACAAGTTGTTTATAGTGCTGTCTTGAGCATTTTCAGGTAGTGTCACCGAGTTCTGACCTTTTTTTTGCATTGGAAAACACTGAGAGAATAAACTGTCTTCACAGTTTCTACAGTTTCATTGACATGAATACTTGCTTTTGAGGAATAGACTATCCATTTTGAGCAAGTGACGTACTTTTGCAAGTTATACACTAGGTTTTGCAGTTTGCACTAATTGTTTTGAGAAATGCACTAACTGCTATGCAAATGTTAATAGTGATGTGAGAAAAGCACCAAAGCAACTGAGAAAAACTGTCAAGTTTAGAAGTGTACTTCATGTTTTCATTACTATTATTATTATCATTATTATTATTACTATTACTATTATTATTACTATTATTATTATCATTATTATTTTTATTTTTATTTTTATTTTTATTTTTATTTTTATTTTTATTTTTATTTTTATTTTTACTTTTACTTTTATTTTTTATTATTATTATTATTATTATTATTATTATTATTATTATTATTACTATTGTTATTACTATTATTATCATTATTATTATTATTATTATTTTTATTTTATTTTTATTTTTATTTTTATTTTTATTTTTATTTTTATTTTTATTTTTATTTTTTTATTTATTATTATTATTATTATTATTATTATTATTATTATTATAATTATTATTATTACTATTGTTATTACTATTATTATTATTATTTTTATTTTTGTTTTTATTTTTACTTTTACTTTTTTTT